>NC_067404.1:11725992-11775992 GCF_016432865.1 Antechinus flavipes
TTCTGCTGACAAGGGGCCATTCAGTACAGGGGCAAAGAACCCTTTGTACCTCACTATCTATCCCTGAGACAGTAAGGAGTGTTCTCCCGCATTTTAGCTCATGCCCTATTTCTTCGCCTTGAGCCAACTGCATGTTCTACACAGCTGTCAAAATGATCTCCCTCTACACCGAGTCAGTCTCTTCCATCCTCTGCTCAACTTGAACATCACCCACCAGGTATCTCAGCAGCTCCCCATTCAGCTGTCCAAGGTCCTACAAAGTGGACCTTTAAAGAAGTTAGCTTAAATGACTTGTCCGGGCTTATCATAGAACTAGCAAGGGTCAGCGGTGGGATCTGAGCCCAGGCCTCCTGCCCCTTTCCAGAGTTTCGTATTGCATCTCTGAGACGTTTTTGCCTGGATCTGTCTCTCACACAGATCTTTTTCTCTTACATACCAGCAGCCTGGGTTCATGTCCCACCCCCGTTGTTTCTGTAAGCTTCATGAGTGTGAAATCTATGTCCTACAAACCTTTGAGTCCTCAATCACAATCAGTAAGCCTTCTTTTGTTGGCTTTCCATTCTTCCTGATTTCTTCTATCCTGTCTAGCTCTTCACCATCCCCTCATCAAATTGCAGCATAGATAGAGAGTCGTTTTCCCTCACATCCTTTCAGCTCAACTCTGCTTCCTTCTTATTTCTTTCCTTGGGGAAATCACTCTCATTTTTCTGAGCCTCAGGTACCTGCTCAGGGATAATTGTAAAGCCTAACACCTTGTTGTTAAAAAAAGCATCAATTACAATTAGTATTTAGTATGAAGAGGTGATGGACAGACAACAGTTAATGTGAAAGAGGTGTAATAGTCAAAAAAGCTAAAATAGTAGTACAAAGGTACATTAATAACACCATAACATTCAATCAATTATTGATTTATCACAATTTTATTTTAACAATTTATTTCTAATCATTTGTTAATTACTTCCTATGTCTAAAGAACTGGGATATGTTCTAGGGACACAAAGACCAAGTCAAATATATGGGGGAGGGGGATAACACGTAGAGATATAGGTACATAGAGAACATAGGTAAGAGTAGATAGTCACATTCTACTGAGGCCTCATTAGGCCATAATAAATATGTATCTTAGAAGACTCCCTATTGTCTCCAAAATAAAGTACAAACTCTTTTACTCAGCATTCAAGGCCCTTCACCTGTCTGTTCAGTCTTATCGTCTATTCCAGCCAAACTGGTTTACTCTGTCTTTGAAACTCTCTTTTTCTTCCCTCCTCCATAGTTTTGTTCAGGAAACTCCCTACTTTTGAAACTCCTCATCTTCACCTGCTAAATTCCTACCTATTATTTAGGTACAACTCAAATACCCTCACTAATTCAATTAGTCAAGACTTTCGTTATTCTCCAAAGACTTTATCCATGACTGTTGGAATCTTTACAAATTGTTAAGTCATTAGAGTTGATAGAGACAATAATTATCTAATTTAGCATGGTTCAGTATCATTGATCTGATCCTACAAGGAGATGTTATGGGCCAGAAGAAACAAGGTACTTAGTGGAACTGAGAAACAATGCTTGTGTTCACACCTTTACTCAGTGGAGTTCACACGTTTGGGAGATTTCAGGGTTTAGTATGAGATATTCGAATCCATACCTCCCTTGAAGCTCTCAGGCCCAGAGAGCACTCTGGGAGAAACCCATAATCCCATTCTCTCTCAGAGGAGATCATATATAAGAAACAGACAGAGGCTCTCTTGGGGAGTTCAGCTGAAAAGACTTGAGAAGAGAGCATCGGTTCAGTTGAGGAGAAGCACTCTCTTGGAGGCACAACCAGATTCACTTCATCTCACACCACTGTGGTGGCTGGGCTCCTGCACTTCCCCCACTGAGACCCAGCTGGTCTGAAAGGCTCTCCGGAAAGCTGCCCAGCCTCAAGCAAGGAGGTGCTGGCTGGAGGCTGAAGAAAGCAGAGGCAGAAGCAAGGGACAATCTGCAAGAGCTCTTGGAACCGAGCATAAAGATAGGCCACTAAGAAAAAGTAACCGGGCTATTTTGGAAGGAGAAAATAAACATTTGCATTTTATCAGCTGGCTGCATTTTGGAGGGATTATTACTTATTAAGTGAAACTAAGGCTGCCTCCAGAAAACCTCCCCGAGAAACCTGCTTTCTCCCAGAGAGAACCTATTATATTTTAAAGAAGAAAAACACCACATTTGCATATTAAAACATCACTATTGTATATAATTTTTATTTTTAACATATCATGTCCAAAGATACTAATCTGTCAATTACATCAGGACAAGGACCAACTAGACTGTCAGCTACATGAGGACAAGGACCATAGGATCATAGATTTAATTATGGAAGGGACCTGAGAAGCTATTAGTCCATCTCTTATTTTCTAAGCTCAGTATAGTCATCTTAGTGATTAGCACAGTGTTAGCTCCATAAGGAGATCTTAATAAATGTTTGAGGAAGAAAGAAAGGAAGGAAGAAAGGAAAAAAAAAGGAATTGTTAGACATAATCAAAATCTAGTGTTTTCTACTAGTTACCTCTCAAATTTAAGGTGAAATATTTCAAAGTGATAAATACAAATTTAGGTGTATACTACTTTGATAGTCACAAAAAAGATTTACATTACAAAATGAAGCTCAAAACACACATACTATACTAGGAAATATATTCAACCAGACAATATAAGAAAAACAAAGATAAATAGATTGCACACTATGTAAATACATTCAATTCTTTTGTTCTCTCCTCATTTGGGTAGTCTTGCTATACAAGAATGTCTAGGGTCCTTTTCTGTACATTAATTAAATGACACACTTAAATATGGTAGATGTCATTCTCCCCCCCCTCTCCCTTTTTTTTCTCACTCCCGCACTTCTAGAATCTTAATGCAAAGTATTTTAATGTCATACTTTTTGGTGGTAAATTGGATTTGGGGAGATCATAAATAATGTTAATATATCATAAAACATTCCTACCACTCTGTTACTATTTCCATTTGTTTTTTATGTATAGATTGTAGTCAACAATTCAAGACTGATACTCCAAACACTTCTAATTCTTGTTGATTTCTAATTTGGGGGCAAGAACCATACATATATGCATACATATCTACATACACATATATAATCTGGATATATATATGTATATATATACACACATAGAGAGATATACAGAGCCAGAGGAAGTTGATTTAGTACTTAAAATGTTACTTTGATTAAAGTTTTAAAATAATATATTATTGGGATGATAATGTAATATGCAAAAAAATGACAGCAGGTTGAATAAATAGAACTACTTTGATGAATTTTACTATACAAATACAGTGTATATAAAAATGGGATTCAGATTTAAATGCACTTCAAACTTCACTCCTGACCCCAGTCAATTGTATTTCCAATCACGGAAAATTACCTCTTATTTTAAAGTGTCACTATAATGCAGGACTTGTTTATAATATCTAGAAGATGGTAGTTTTTAGGAGAAATTATTTAGCTTTTTAAATATATCTTGGCTAAGTCTTCCAGTAGCAGGTGCATTAAATCGGTCTTTTCAACAAAGTAAAATAAAATAATTTGGTGCTCAATGATTTCTAATGTGCTGGCATGAAATTGTACCCTATTTCTCCTTTCCTTCTTACTATGAGATCTTTTCAAGTTCTCCCTTGGTTAACCACTTCTGTTTGAATTACATGAATTTGAGACTCTTGATTCTGTCTGGGATTACAGATTTGTGCAAGCCCATTCCACGCTGGGTGAAATTTTCTCTGCACCTGGCTAAACATATTGGTTCTTGCATATTTATACAAATTGTTAGTAAAACATGAGAAACAGCAATCTTGTCGACTCAGATTTCAAGTAAAATGTCCTGTCACTTAATTCTAATAAAATATTCACTTAGAATATGCAAACAGAAGGCATACATCTCATTCATATCAACTGCCTGTGATACCCACTTGTTGGCACTTTCTATAGGCTGTGAACTTGGAGGAAGGGATAGTAAGAGAGAAGAAACTCAGTTCATTTCCAGTCATATGTTTTATACATATTCCAAATATAGTTTTAGACTATTCTCTCTTACCTTGATTCAGCTTTAGATTTCCTCCATTCCTCCCTCATTTCAAAATGATTCAATTTGTCAGTAAACTGTATATACCTTTTTAATCCAGTAATAGTTTTCTATATAGGGTATATCCCCCAAGGAGATGAACTACAAACTCATAGACCCATTTTTTGGAAACTGGAAACAAAATAAACATCCATAAATTGAAGAATGATTGAGCAAATTGGGTCAGTCAATAAGAGTTTATTAATCACGTTATCATGTGCCAGGAGTGGTGCCAAGTAGTGGGAATACAAAGAAAGGCAAAATACATTTTCTATTCTCAAGAACCACACAGTCTAATGGGATAAATACATGAAAACTACTATGTAGAAACCGGATATATAAGATAAATTGAAAATAATAAAGAAATAATAAAAGAATATAATAAAGAAATAAAGAGTCCTAGAATTTAAGAGGCTCAAAAGAGACTTCTTGGACCAAAGGATACATGGATGGCAGCATAATGAGGTGTAAGAAGCCTGGAAAGGTTGAATGGGGACAGATTGTGAAAGTTTTTGAATGGCAAGCAGAGGATTTTACCTTTGATCCCAGAGGTATTAGGGAGTTTATCAGATGGTGTGTTTTGTGTGTGTATGTGTGAGTGATGTATTCAGATTTGTATTTTAGGAAGATTAATTTGACACCTGAGTGGAAAATGGACTGGAGTAGGGATAGACAAAACAGGAACAGGAAGCAGCAGGTGATGGCAATAGCACCACGGTAATGGAAGCATCACAGGAGAAAAGGGGATCTATTTGAAATGTATTATAAGGCAAAATCAACAAGCTTTGGTAACAGATTGGATATAAGGGGTAAGAGTGAAGAGTCAACTATGACATCTATGTAGAAAACCTGGGTGACAGGAAGAATGGTGTTTCCCTTGACAGTATTAAAGTTTGAATAGGTGGAGGGGTTGGGAAGATGATAAATTCAGTTTTGGACATTTTGAATTCGAGATGACTATGGGACATCCAGTTTGAGAGGTCTAATAAGCAAGTTGAGGCTGTGAGTCTGGAGATAAGGAAAGATTAGGACTGGATGTGTAAATCTGATGATTGTTGGCATAGAGATGATAATTGAACCATGAGAAATAATGAAAAAATATAATGGAATATTAATGTACTATGAGAAATTACAATATATGGTGGATTTGGACAATATGGGAATATTTATATGATCTGAAAGAGAACAGAACCAGGAGAACAGTTCATGCAACGACTACATTAATAATGTGAAGAAAAACAACTTTTAAGACTCAAGAACTCCAATGAAAGCAATGATGAATTCCAAAAACTAATTGGGAAATGCGCCTCTGCCTCTTGGCAGAGAGTTGATGGACTATAGATACAGAATGGAATATGTATTCTCAAAGATTACCTACATATTTATTTATTTTGTTGGACTAAATACATTTATTACAAAGAAGGGAATTATCTATTTCTATTCAGAGAGGAAGGTAAGAAGCCTTTATTAAGTTTTTACTATGTGTTAGACACTCAGACTGGCATTGAGGATACATGTATAAAGAAGGAAACATTTCTTACCCTCATTGAGCTTATATTATGAGGAGAAAAATAAATATGCATAAACTAAATATAAAGTTAATCATAAATACTTGTCATTAAATATAAGGTAGCTTGGGGAAGTGGTCTTTAGCAATTGTGGGGATCAGTAAAGTCTTCAGGCAGAAGGTAATGCCAAAGCCACATCTTAAAGAAGACTATGTGAGCTACGGATAGGGATGAAGTGTTTTCCAGGGATGGGAATGGGTCAGTACAAATTATGGAGCCTCATAAATAAAGAGTAAAGGAAAACTTAGTTTGGCTGGAGTGCAGAGTGCTCAATGAAGCTGAAAAGATTGTGTAGGGCTTTAAAGACGAAGCAGCATTGCTCGTATTTTATTCTAAAAGCAATCACTGGAATTGATTGAGCAGGATGGTCATAGGATAAGAGTTTAAGGAAAACTCCTTAACTAAACTGTGCTTAAGGAGAACTCCTTTTTTCACTGTTCATAGGAAGGACTGAAGTAGGGAGAGACTTTAGGCTCAAAAGTGGCAGGCTGCCACAATATCCAGGCAAGAAGTTATAAAAACCTAAATTTGTGGCTAAATTAGTTAGTAACCAAGGGTTCAAATGAAAGATTTGAAGGCAGAAACAGTAAGATTTGGACACTGATTGAATATGTGGAGTGAACGAAAGTGGGGAATCGCTCCTGAGATTGTAAACCTGAGAGATTCAGAACCTTGGTCTGAGTGTCTTGGGGGTGTGGGGTAAATAAAGGATTGACCAAAACAAACCCTGCCCTTAAGGGGGGTACTTTAATGCAGGGAATGATATGGGCACAAACATATCTACAAAATACAAACTTAGAATGAAAGACACCAGCCCCAGGGAGGGGTCAGAAAAGGTCTCTTGAAGAAGGTGCTTTGGGGGGCTGTCCTGAAGGAAGTGATGCTAAGAGGGAAGGATGAGCATGGAGCCTTCCTGACAGGTGTAGAGATGGGAGATGGAAATTCTGTTCCCTTTGGTTCATGGTCTGTCGTCATTTTTTGTTAGGGACCTATATGGCTGGACTATTATGTGAAGGCAGAGCATTATGGACATTGACTGGGAGAGTAGGTCAGGGCCAGGGTGTGAGAGTTTTAAATGTCAGAAATTGGAGTTGACATTTAACCCCACAGGTCATACAGTCTCAAGGCCCTTCCTTGAAGTTTTCCAAAAGAGATTATCCAAGTCCATTATGAACCATTGTCTTTTCTTTGCATCCCCCATATCTGTTTTGCTTCTTAGAGCTAGATTTGGACAACCAATCTCTCAGTGCGCCAGCACCAAGTGGGAAGTGCTAATTTGTTACCTTCTTCCCAGGGAATAATGGAGAGCCATCGCTAAGCAGCTGGTGGCAGATAGAGTGGGTGGCTTGACCCTTTCCATCCAAGATGACAGTGGGAAAGAATTCCCCCTCACTAGCTTTCCAGAGTATCCACACCTTTCCCTTGACTCCCCACCCTGGCTCTGCGCGTGCGCGCGCACACACACACACACACACACACACACACAGACATACACACACACACACAGAGTCTTGAAGCTTTGGCAGAACCCCAGAAATCACGAAGGCTGGAAACTAGCAGAGAGAAATTGGATCACAAGATTCCCTTTAGAAGAGACTGAAAGCTGCCCCCATTGCAGTCATGTTTGTGCATAAATTCTACATCTCAGGAGTCTACCTTTTCACGTGGGGATCCCCCTGATCCGGGGTCTGCTCAGTGACGCTCTCTGGCGGTTAGAAGCTCTAATGATATGAGCCTTGTAAATAGGGGGCAAGAAGCCCAATCACCAGGTACAGGCTGATGCAAGCATTCTAGTTCAGTTTTTAAGACTATTTAAGTTTAAAACTGCACAAAGACTTTTGAGACACTCTGTGTGTTCCAGCACCTGAATTTTAGTCATCTCCTGATCCAGATTCCTACCTGTAACAAATACGTTTGTGACAAAGGCTTAGTGAGTTTCTCTTTAAACATCTCCAGAGATGGAGAACTAATTATGCCTCCAAATATCTGAAGCACACCTTTGTCAGAGGCACGTGTAGTTCCTGGAACATATGAGCCATTTTGGTGAAAATCCATGTAATTTCTTAATGACATAGGGAACTAGGGAAACTTCTTGACTTCTTACCTTTCATAGGTTAGAGACGTAGAAAGGGCTCTCGGATATAATTTAGTCCAATCCTCTCTTTGTGTGGATAAGGAATCTCAGACGCAGAGGGGAGTGACGCAGCCGCAGAGGGGAGTGACGCAGCCAAAGCTGACCTGGCTCACTTTCTGCTCCCCCCCCCCCAACACATACCCACCTGCCCTCTTTGGGGATGAGTTTTACTTATTTGCTCAAGCTCTAAGTAGATTTCGACCTAACAGTCCTAGGATACATTTCAAGACTTTGAGCCTCGAAGAAAAGAAAACAAAAGAAGAAATTGTCTAGAGAAGGAAAGGGAAATGAGAGTGTGATGCCTTGGGGGGGGCACCTTTCTCTCACACCTGGGCCTCTTAAAATAATCCAGGTTCAAGGTACCAAAAAGTCCCAAAGGCTCTCCAAACAATACCTCCAAATTCTCCACTTGCTTGTTGACTTTTTCCCCACTCAAAAGTCAAGATTAGTCCAAAGCAAAGGCATTTATTTGATGAATTTTCTTACTCCCTCTGCTTCAAGTTGTAAGCACACCCTTCCACAAATACTTAATAAACAATGCCAATGGGTAAGCACAAAGAGGTTGTGTAAGAAGGGTACACACACATAAGGAACAGCTGGGGCTCGGGCACATGTGTGGAGGGACTGCAGGACCACATGTGTGTTCTAATGATATCATCACAGAGCTGTCATTGGGCTTGCTCTATGCTGGATTTAATAGCATCGGTGGGCACATTGCTTTCTGGTTCCTGCTGGTCTCCCAGTCACTGCTAGACACATAGCCTTCTTTGGCCAAGGTCTTATTGGTCTCTGGGGATCCCTTGGTCATTTCTGGGCATGGGAGTGTGCATTGCTCTGTGGGTCTCAGTTTCTGCTGGCATTATTGTGAGGGATGTAGAAGACCCTTACCCAAAATGACTACTCAAAGATCACTCAGAAGAAAGCAGAAAAGTTGTTTATTAAAACCTCTGGAGGATGAGCTGTCCCATCACCAGATAAGAAAGAGAAAGCTCGTGGTAGGAGGGCTAAAGAAGTAGTAAAGACACACAGCTTTTATACAAGAGATTACATCACAAGTATTGAGAAGGGGAGGGGGAGGCATCTAATTGGTTGTTGCTATTCGGAGAGATTGGAATGAAAGGTTTCTGTTTCCCCGAAATCTCCTGATTTCTAGGAAACAGAAAATCAGGCCTTCAGGCTTAATCAAGCAGATAGTGGTCAAGCTAATAGACTAAATATCAATAAATGTCAAATACCGATAAATGTCATCATCTCAGGTTAAGTCAATATGTTTATAGCTGGCCAAAACTCAAGTAAATATGGGCCTGCACATATTAAGCAGGTCATAGGGGAAACGCAGAAATAATGAAAATAAAATACAGAAAAAGAATTCCTACATTCCTGTAAGTTCTTCAGCTTATCTCTCTATTCTACACATTATTACTGCTTCCAGCTTCTGAAATTTATACTTTCAGTCATCTTTAATGCAGTTTCCATTCCAGACAGCTAGGGTGGTGATCTCTAAAATTTTCAGGCACATACATCTATCAGTAAATTTCTTAAAGCAAATGTTCTCAATAAAAAGATTTACTTATTACAAATTAAATAATATATTACTGTACAAAGTTATTCATTTTATAAGAAATTTATATAAATCTTAGCACAAGATAAAGATGAAATAACAGTATTATTACATTACACTATAACAATAACAGTATTGTTAACAATAACATTAAAATAATAAAAATGGCATTTTAGTGAGAATAATCTATTTGAAAATAATATTTTTTAAATCTTGATTTAACACTTTGTAATATAGTGATTTGAAGGTCTGGTTGTGAGTTCAGCTCATTTTGATACTTGGTGTCATAGTTGCAAAAGATACCTCTCCAAAATATTTTGATCAAAATGGAAGAAGTGCGTTGTTGATTACTTTTACTAAATCATTTTTATTAATGTTTCAACCCCATCCACCAAATACGAAAGTTTTTGATGCAATTCAGTTAGGGTATTTCCATATTTCCCGATGTCAATCACTTGTTCATGCAAACAAATTGGAAATTTGCATTTTTATACTTTATAACAAATGGGTTCGACATCAACTGAGACTTTTCATTTGGAAAAGCTTTTAAACAGATTAGAAAATTATATTTCCAAGTTTATGAGATGAGAAGAATTTTATAGGTGACATGTGTGTAAGATTTTAAACAATTCCTATCCAGAGGAAAGGTGGAGCAGGTCCATGTGGAATTGCTTGGGAATGGATTATGCTCAGCTGCCCCAGATTGGGATCAGGTTATAATTGCCCCTCGGGAGACTCAGGGGAGGCCAGTAGTTGGATGGGGTTTAGTGTGAGCAGGGGCAGATTAAACTCTCATGGGTAAAGAAGATGATGTAATTGTGTTGGAGAAAAACCCAGGATTGGCTCTCATGAAATGCAGCCCATCTTCCCGTTCTCTGATTATCATAAGCCTGTTGGAATTTAGGCTACAATCCCTTGGGTTCCTGCTACGGCTGCCAAAGAGCTGTAGCCCCATGGCAGAAATCATTGACTTGGATATCATGATTGTAACATCTCCCTTTAAGGAGAGACTCCCCTCCTTCCAAAGTTCCCTGCCAACTCCTCCGAGTTCCCCAGGAATTCCGTTCTCACTATGTTGCAGAAACTGAGAGGTTAATTGGCATAAGGTGAAGCTCTTGGCTGCTTTTCCCACGGTGCCAAAGAAACAAAGGAAGTGGATTCACAAGTGCAGGTTAGGAGAAGGGTTTTTAGGGATGGGGTCATAGAGTTTGATGTTTATATTACTTTCCTAGTGTTTAGCATAAATAGTTAAAATTATTCTAGCATAAATCATCCTTTTCTCCCCACTTTTTTCTTTGGCTGTCCTGCCAAATTACATTCATGTGAACTCTTAGAAAAGTGGGAGTTCACAAGTAGTAAAATTAGGAACTTATTTCTACCAATCATAGTTGTGATGATGCTGATGATTCTCATTTGTGAAATGTTTTAAGATATTCCTATGCACTTTCTTCACAATAACCCTATAAAGGAAGTCAGCTGATGTAGGTTGTTCTGGAGAGGAAGTCGGGATCCAGATTCATTTCATTTCATTTCCTGAGTGACTTCAACAGTCATGACACTGTGCTAATGGCTGGGGGTCAGATGGGATGGGGAAAGGGATACAAGGTTGTATCAGTCACAGGCATTCTTCTCGCACTCTCAAGGAATTTACAATCTTATTGGGGGGGGGGAGGTGACAACTATAGTGTAGCAAAGAATGTTCTATGTGTTGCCCAAACAATACAAGTTGCTTTCCAAGACTTTGTATTATTGGTATCATTTACAAATAGGTTAAGTGATATGTCCCAGAGAGAAAGTGGTAATAAGTAGTGAAGCAGTGAATATTCAGACACTGAGTAGGATGTTCTTTCTACTTCTACTACTGTTTGGATTTTCATTTGAGTCACATCCATATGATGAGGAAGTGAAACCGACATCTATGGAACATGAACATTTTTGGTCAAGTTGTATTCATTTATTTAAAGTTCACTTATTAAAAGCTGTCACAAAGCTCTCTTCTTGGATCTCTTTCTGGGAGTCTAGATTTGTGATTTCATCAGTTTAGGGAACTCCTGGTGTGAAAACTCTCTCCATCAAAGCTGATTGTCACTTCTTTCATGTTTTACAGTTACCTGGAGGCACTGATAACTAGTTCAGGTGATCCTGCAGTTAGCATGTAGACAGTTTAGACTCAGAGGGTCACCCAACCACACTTAAGTCTTGTGTGATTTTGGTCAAATTTGGTCAAATAATTTACATTTCTTAGCTCTGTACCATGTTTCAGATTCAGAACCGGTATGCTTTAAGACATGCTGCTTCAGACCAAATAGATCCTATACTCATAGAGACTTGGCTGTGATCAATGTGACAAGCATTTATTAAACACTTACTTTGTACACCTCATGACATCCCCAACCAAAAATTTTAAAACTTCCTTCCAGGAGTTTAAATTCCACGTGGATGGTATTTTTGATGTCTCTCTCCCCAGTTATTGATATGTTATATGCTTTGAATTGCTTAGTCAGTGACATGGATGAGTTTGAATTGAGACTTGCTTTAGATGTTCCAGTCTATTCTGTAATGATTTTTGCCCAGGATTAGAGTTTGATTATGGATGATGGAAGTATTAGCAACAAATTAAATTTTTGAAGGACTTCAAAATTTACAAAGTACTTTCCCCCTCCAAGCAATCCTGGGAGGAAAATAGTTGTCAGTATTCTTGACTCCATGAAGAAACTGGGATTAGAGAGGAAGGGTAATTGTCTGTATTGTCTGTCGCAATGCAGTTATTGGGATGTGAATCCAGATCTCTTGAATGCCAAATCTATGCTTTTCCCATTACAGTTAATCAGTCAAGTATTCATTTGAACGCAAGCTCTAAAGAAGTTTGCATTTTAAAAAAGAGCCTCAATTCTGATGAAGTTACAGCATGGTGCCTTTAGTAGGACAAAGTGTGCTGTTTTCTTTGGAGCTTGGAGCCCCATCTGTTATGGGCCAGAACTTGAAACAAGGTGCTAAGTCAGTGGAATTGATAGAGACAATGGTTATTTAGCATGGTGCTTAACAATTCACTAGTTCAGTACATGTACTTAGTACTTACTATGGTTCTACAAGATTCACACCTTTAAGAGAGCATATATAAGCTAGGAGCCTCAGCCAGGATTCAGTCGGGAAGATTCAGAAGCCAGAGAAGGCAGGCAGGAGCTCAAGCTCTTGGAACCAAGTCCAGACCAGAAGGCCTCCAGAAAACTAGCCAAGCCCCAATTGAAAGAGACAAGATTTTGAAGGAGACAATAAAGGATTTGGATTTCAACACCTGGCTGCACTTGTGGTGATTACTGAACTGAAATGAAAGCTGCTTCCAGAGACCCTAAGAAAGCCTCAACAGAGAAGATTATATTTTAGAGAGAATATTACACCCAGCCACCCACTTTCATTAAGGTCACTTTCTAGGGAATATAACTATCTCTGTAGATGAAGATTTGATCATTTGATAAGCCTCAGAACCAGTTGTGGAGGAGAACTAAAAATGAATTTACAAACCATCTACAGACTGAAAATGAGTCACATTGTGCTTTGAAACAAGTGACCATTTCAAACTGTAAAAATCAGGAGTGTGTGTGTGTGTGTGTGTGTGTGTGTGTGTGTGTGTGTGATGTTCTCAAGACTGCCCATGTGTCACTACATAGGCAATGCTGTTATCTGAGCCTGGAACCCTTAGAGAATTATCTCAAGTTCCAACCGCTCGTTCTTCAACAAAATTGAACAACTCCCCTTTCCACCCTAAACATGGAATCTGGGTTTAGTGATTTTGTATATTTGTTCATATTATTCTCTCAGCCCAGAATGTTTCCCTTCATTTTAGCCCTTGGAAATCAGTCTCTTTTATAAGCCAGCTCAAATTCTATATCCTCCCTGAAACTTTCCCCATGGCCCTCATCTGGAAATGATCGTTCATCAGACCTTGTACGACACTTTCTGTATACACCGTATTTATCATGTATTCTATTTTTTTTAAATGTATGTGTTACTTCTTCCTACTACTAAATCATAAACTCTTTGGGGTAGGGATTTCATTTATTTTCATCTCTCAAAACTTTCCACCTGTATTTTGATTCTATCACATCAGTACTTGGTGAACTTCTATATTAAGAAGTGACAATGACTTTAAGAACAAAAATAATGAAAGACCTGATAAATACAGTGACACAGGCGAAGAAGGCTCAGCCCCTTATCATCCCGATTCCATACAAGAGTGAGATGGGAACAGCAGGGAAGCAGCCAAAGGTGACTGATGAATTTACATGATTTGTGCAGTTCTTTGGCACCAAAGAGAATTTATGAAGGAGGTCTTGAGCAGTTGTGGGGAATCAGTAAAGTCTTCATGCAGAAGAAGAGGCCTCTCACATGGGAGCTACAGATAAGGAGGAATTGTATTCTAAGGAGATAGCCAGTACAAATGATGGAACAAATTGGTATCAGAATTAAGTAACAAGGGGGCATCAGGGAGCATCACATGTGAGAAATTGTATACTCCTTTCAGTCTCTCAAATGGCTACTGCTACATTTGGTCACTTTTACACTGTCAATTTAATAGTTTTATTTTTAAATGGATTTTATTTACTGTTTGATCCACCATTTGCTTTTGTCAGCATTATTTTTTGGAAAAAAATAAATTAAATATTCAACACTGATCACATCTGTCTCTCTCCTTCCATATATATGTATATATATATATATATATATATATATATATATATATATATATATATATATATATACACACACACACACACACACACACACACACATACATTCAGTATTCTGCTACCGTTGTCCCCCCCTTTTCTGTTAAAAGAAGGGAGATACATTTCAGCATCCAGTACCTTTTAGTTTTTTTCCCCTTAAGGCAATTGGGATTTAGTGACTTCCCTAGGGTCACACAGCTAGAAAATGTTAAGTATCTGAGGTCACATTTGAACTCAGTTCCTCCTGAATTCAGGGATGGTGCTCTATCCACTGCACCACCTAGTGCCTCACCTTCATTAGTTTTTTTTTTTAAATTAATCAATATATCTTTCTTTTAGCATTCTTTTTGTTTACATCATCACAGTCTTGTGTATTGCTAGTCCATCTCTTTTCCATCAATAATCAGTCAATGACTGAATTAGCTTTATTTTTGAGAAGTGTTTTCTATGAGGAGCTCAAAGGTCAATCTGTGTTGATTCAGCACACCTTTATTAAGCATGTACTATGTTCAAGGCATTGGGAATCATTAGCAACTGGATAAATCAGGAAAGTTCATTGAGGAGGTGGTACCTGGGCTGAGTTTTGAAGTAACACAAGTGTTCTGACAAATAGAGGTGAGAAAGGCAGCCATTCTTCTAAGCAAGGCTGATAGATTATGTGAATACAAAGGCACACAAGAGAGAAAATGTCAAGTTTAGGGACCAGCTGATAGGCCAGTTTGTCTGAAAGGAAGAGAATATGATGGGAAGTAATGTGAAATAAGACTAGAATAGTTGATTGAAGCCAGATGCTGGAGTGCCTTTAATGTCCAACTAACGAGTTTATATTTCTCATGCTTCTCTAGTGGATTTTTCTCTAACCACTGATATTTTGTCTGGAATTACTCTTCAGTGAACAGCATCCTCCATATTCTCTCCTTCCCAGAAATTGACTAGCCAAATAGCAATGTATATAACCTTTTCTCCATCCCTGTTTGCCCCTGTGCTCTCTTACTCCCTTCCATACCAACCCTTCCTTCCTCTGAAATGTCTCACCCTTGATCTGCCAGCCTTTTCCCATTGTTTCAGTCAAGTTCTCTATGCTTCTCTTCTTTTCTATTACCTCTGCATAGACTATACTCAATTTCCTTTCCTTTTCAGCCCTTTAATAAATCAATTTAATTCTATACTATCCTCTACTTTTGCTTCATTTTATAATTGATGGTCATGACCAGCTAAAATCCAACCTTGGATTATTTCTACCATTCACATGCTATTGACCAGAGTTAGAAAAAATTAGGAAATTATATGAACTATATCTACTACAAATTTATATTATCTAACCTCACAGCAACAGGGCAAGCTTTCTATTTCTCCTTAAAAAATTCATCATCCCATTCCCCACAGCGACTATTGCAAACTTTCTCATCTCTCTTCAAGCCTCTTATGGTACTCTGTACTCCATCCTTTTAGCTGGTAGTCTCATTCTGCACAGAAAAAAGCCATTTAGTGATCAATTCTCCTTCTTACCTTATTCCCATTTTGCACTCCTCTCACATCATTTCTCACTGTCACCTCTTCCACACCAATATCAGAAAAAGAGTTGGCCTTTCTCCTTGCCAAATACAGACCCTCCAGATGTAGACTTACCTTGTTTCATCAAGACTTTCCCTGATGTTGCCCTTACTATTATTCCTCTGCTCTCTCATATTCCCATCTTCTGATTCCTTCTTTGATGCTCACAAACAAGCCCAAATAAAAAAAATCTTCCTGGATCCCGTCGTCTCTGCCACTTCATGTCCTTCCCTTCTTGACTATACATGTAAGTGCTCTTGGTACTCCCTATCTCCACTTCTTTCTTCTTCTTCTAAGATTACCACACTCTGCCTTCTGCCTTCATCTTTTAATTGAATCTATTTTCTTCAAAGTTCTGAATGATCCCTGAATTGTTAGATATAACATTGGGTTTCCCCCATAAGCTTACTTTCTTGATCTCTCTGTATTATTTGATACTACTATCCTGGAGACTCTCCTATGAGACCCTTTCTCCTCTCTGGATTTGAAGACATTGCTCTCTCCTGGTCCTTCTCGTACCTCATTATTTTTTCTGCATCTCCTTTTCAATATCTATCCACATCATACCTACCAATCATTGTTCTTGTTAGCTGTTCCCTATGCCTCTGTCCTGAGCCCACATTTGTTTAACTCTATATTACCTCACTTGGGAATCTCATTAGGTCCTGAGGGTTCATTTATCACCTTTGTACAAATGATATCAGGATTCATTTTTTATAATCTAGCATTGTTTTCTCTTCTGAGTTATAGTCTTGCATCACCAACTGCTTTTTGGATATCTTCATGTCCTGTAGGGATCTCAAAGTTGACATACTCTAACAATGAATTTATCATTAACTTTTCCTCACTTCTGATGAAATTCCTTGTGATTGTGGGCACTACTCTCCTCCAAGTCTCCTGAGCTTCCAAATTCTGTCACTTTAGATTTCTCATGTTCACTCATTTCCTATAACTAGTTACCAAATCTTGTCATTTCTACCTTCAATGCATTTCTCATATGTGAAGTAAAAGTACAATTGATGGGAGTTGGAAGCAAATTATAAATGGAGAATGAGGGAAAATAGAGTCAAGGACAACGAAGATTATGAATCTGTATGACTAGGGTTTTATGATCTGTCTCTGCTCCTTGGTTTTGTCTGTACTATGAGGACAATTGGGTTGTTACCTGACCCAGGCCTTGGTTTGTGCTTAACTCACATGGATCTAGCTTCAGATCTTGCCTTTTTTTTCTCTAGGCTGGCTAAACATCTTCTTAGCCTCCCTAGCCACATATGCTAATCAACCACATATTTGCCGTTATGGGCAAGATTGTAGCATATAAGTAAACTGTAGGATATTACCAATGATGATTTTCATGTGCAAAGTGATTTGCCAACCACACTGAAGACAGCAATGACCAGAAAAAGAGGTTGACAGATCCCGTAATGAATAAAATGTAATTATTGAATTATTTTGAGAGACCCTAAATGCCTTTGATAGATCATAGATGGCCAGCATACATGAATAACTGCTCTTGAAATATTAAGTGACCCAGAGAAAGGCCTCCAGTACATTGGATAGCACCTCTATAGAAGCTTTATGAAAAGGCATAAATAAGAAGCCCACAGGAAGAGAAGGAATCGCTGTCTTCAGCTGCCTTGAGGATGAAGCCCTCCCACCTGTGAAATTAGACATATCACATTATCAAACTAGTTCCCTCAGTGTCTAGCACAGTACATGATTTATCATATATATATGTGTGTGCGTGTGCGTGTGCGTGTGTGTGTGTGTGTATGATAGATGCTGCAAATTTGATGCTTTTTATAGAACAGACCTTAATAAAGACTTTTTAGGTGGGTCAATGAAAGAATTAATTGGGTATAAGGATAGAAAATTTATTTTGAATTATCAGGGGAAGGAAGGTCATGGTTGCTTGCAACTAGAGCTGAGATTGTTTTACATTCGAGGGCAAGTAGGAACAACATATACTTTTGGCCGGAGTCAATTTTAGACAAAATCATGAAATGTGTCTTCTTCCCTTTCCTGTCACAGATGCTTGTGTGGGAATACTTTGAGATGCTTAATGCTGCATCTCTGCCCATCTTTTTCTACTGTGCCAGAGGCTTCTTAGGGAGACCATGATTTTTCCACATGTCTAGTGTCTTATGGCAATGTTTGTTATTGCCCCATTCGTAGTGAGACAGCAGCATTCTAGTAAAGGCGAAGCCTGAAAAGCTGTCCCTGCAGAGCAAATGGATTCTTGCCTACCTGATAACGCTCCTTGTTCTGAGATTCCAGCTCTTCACCCCAAAGAGCATTTGACAGTCAGGATGCGGCAGGTCTACTGGCATTCTGTGGAAATTATCCCTCTCTCCCTTGTCACTCGAGAGCGGGGCTTCTTTCTCCAGGATCCACTAACTTGTTAAAAATAATTGAAGGAATATATTTCTATATAATTGGTTTCCTTTGCAATCTTACATGTTTTACTTTATGCATTTAAAAACATTATCCTGATAAGGGTCCAGAGGCTTTACCAGATTGCCAAAGGGACTCCATGACATACAAAAAGCTTTAAAATCCTGGCTTCTGGAGATAGAGGGAATGCACAAGCAGAGAAATTAGATATTGAAGGCTGTGGGTACCTGGGTAATAACAATAGCCTATTTATAATATGGTGACTGCTCTGTCACTTGCATGAGCTTTGATAACCCCTTCGTCTGGACTGTTAATAAGTTATGTGAGCATTTTTTATTGACTCCTTTGGCATTCTGGGAAAACCTATATCCTTTTTCATAATACTTTAAATGCATAAAATAAAATATATACCTCATGTCACATTCAAAGAGGAATATTGAAAAAACAATCACTCATTTTTAAAAAATCAAGGAATCTCCATATGATTTTGGATGTATGAGAGGAAGCTTTTTATCCAAGAAACTTTAAGGTTGTGTTTTACTCTACTAAATCAAATGCCGTCTTCAGTAATTAATAAATCATAAAACAATAGTATCATGGTTTTTCTACTTCTCGATCAATTAGATACCTGATATAAAGAGATTTCTATAAAGAATCATCATTGAATCACCAATTGCTGGTTTCCTTTTTCTTATTTTCATCAAAGTTCCTCTTGCTATATGGATATACCATTTTTATAAATTTTATAGAGATGCAAAATAGGTGTCCAAATCAGTAATAAACAGTATCTTCTTGGTTACATTTTGGGATATTAATACATTCTGTGCTATTTTTCTTTCCTTTGATTATTCCACCCTTTGAAGGAGCTTACAAATTAGTTTCTAAGTGCCTTTAAAAATTGTCATCTTCAGAATGGATTTTTTTCATTATTTTTGTAGTTGGATCTAGCTACAATTCTTAACTTTATTCTTGAGTTTCATTTCCATTTCTTCCTATAGAATAACAGAACTTGAAGTACTGTATTAGAACCCCAATTAAGTAGTCCCTCTGTCATTTGTGAAAATAGATTGTTTTGGAAATGCTAACATCTGTTTCAAATCGACTTGTCTTCCTAATTTCATCTCTACTCAAGGGGTTGATCTGGGTTTGTTTGGGTCTTATGCCATGGTTTTTTTCAGATGCATTTTTCTCCCTATTTTTTCCCTCTAATTACTAGGAAGATATTCTTGGTGCTTTTGATTCTCTTCCTCAATGCTTGCTAATGAATTCATACTCTAATTTCATATAACTTATTGTTAGTTTCCATGTCTTTCTAATTAACAAGATCAAATGTTCATTGGCAGAGACAACTTCTGGAATTTTCTTTTTGGTGTGATTATTTTGTATTGGTTAAACCTCTCTAAAAATGGTAATATTCAGAGTCAATGTCTTTCATTCATGGTCCATTTTTTAGAACCAACATTTTGTTTATATTAATTGGATTGAAGCTGTTATAATGTCTTATAGTGACTAGCTTTTCAGCTATATCCTTTTAAGTTTAATAACCTTTGTTCTAACCGATAGATGACCTGTCTACATAGAAAGTAGATTTTGCTTTTTACTTCTACTTTTATAATTAATAACTTCTTGCTAATAAAATACAATCAGTTTCAATCTGAGGGGCAATTTTGTTCATTACTTACTTTGTCCAGTGTCTTGCAATGTTCTTTTGAAGAATTATGCACAATAGGTGTGGCTTTTCTGAATAACCTACAAGCTCTTCATTTTTTTCATTCCTCAATCACAAATCATATTTTCCAACATTTTTTAAACTATTATTCCCTGTTTCCACTTTCTCATGAGTGAAATCACTTTTGAGTATCATCACTGAGTATCAAGGTATCTTTTGATTAATTTTAAAGAGTATTATTTATTCATATAATTTCTTTTCTTCACCCTCTGCAACAAACGAATAAATTACAGCCCTTTTCATATTGTTCAAAATGCTGAAGCTCATCATGAGGACTAAAAGATGGATGAACAATTTGCTCAAGTAATGCTTTGTCTTCTTTTCCTAAGCTACCACTTCCCCAGTTCCTTGATTTTTTTTCCCTTCTGAGAAGAACCATGCAAAACTACCCTAAAATCTCAATATGGTTGGAATTTTCTTCCCTGTTACTTTAATCCTCTTGCTGTTTATGGTCCCAAAATTATACATTTAGACTAAGATAAAGGTTTCTAGAGGTTCCTAAAATTGTATAATTCATAGAAAACTCTGCCTTCTTTTCCAACACTCTATCACAGTCACTGTGGAAGTGGAAAGAGGCTGCACAAGACTGAGAGTCAAGGTATATATTTTTATGTATATCATGGGTTGTCATGGCTAAAGAATCTGTCATCTAGGAACCAAACTGTGCATGGTGAGTTCTTTATACTTAGCAAGGCTGGTCCTCAGAAAGCAGCTGCAGTCTTTTATTGAAACCCTACTGGAAAAGTTTTTTTTCAACCCTGTAGAGCTTGTACTTCATTGAAAAAAACTTTTCAGACCCAGAAGTCACCCATATGATACAAAAGGAAGTGGACTAAAATTGACCAAAAACCCCCCACCTTTACATAATAATCACAACAGCTAATACTTATAAAATCACTTTTATATGCATTATCTCATTTAACCCAAATATCCTGTGAAATTAATACTGTCGTTGTGAACACCCTCATTTTGTAAATGAGAAAACTGAGACTGCAAAAATGAATATACTTTGCTCATGGCTGCATTGCCAATAAGTATCAGAAGCAAGAACCAAATCCAAGTTTCTTTTGACTCCAAGTTCATCATGTGATCCATTAATACAAACTGAGTTATCTAAGTCTACAAAGTTTTCCCCTTACCCTACTTCAAAAGTCAGTTGTAAGATTCAAGTGAAATGAAAGGAAATACTTAAAAGGCTTTATGAGCCTTAAAGTATTATATAACAGTAACAACCAGCATACCTCTTCTTCTTCCTCCTCCTCTTCCTCTTTTTCCTCCTCCTGCTCCCACTATAACTATATCTATCTTTATACTTACTCTATACCTACTACACTATATATTACTGCTACTATACCTACCACTATACTTACTGCTACTGTTACTGCTCCTGTTACTGCTCCGGCTGTGGCTGTTACTATTACTGCTTACTGCTACTGTCATCAGCTTTTGCCTCTTAGGGAAATTGACTCCAGCTCCTCTGTTCCTTGCAGAGCAAAAGAATATGGTGAAAGTTTATTTAGACCAAGGATTATAAAACTTTTGTGTGTGTGTGTGTGTCATGGACCTCTTTAGTAGCCTGGTCAAACCTTTGGAACCCCTACTCAGAATAACATTTTTATTTTTTAAATTGTATTTTATTTTTCCAAATACATTCAAAGTGTTTTCAACATTCATCTTTGAAAAAACCCTTGTGGGACTTCCGGTTAAGATGGCGGAGAGGAGGCTCACTGCTGCATAAGCTCCACGCTTTCTCTCACTATCCACTTCATGACAAGCCTCTGAATTAATGCTTGACTGAAAAAAACCCACATATAGTTACCAAGAGAAGCCATCCTTGAGATTCGCCAAGAAAGGTCTGTCTTTACTGGAGGGCTGGGGCGGTTTTAGATCGGGCGCAGGCCGAGGGCAGCGGCAGTGAGAGCACGGGAGCAGACTGGAGAGGGGGTGGGGAGTGATCGCAGCTGTCTCTGCGGGGAGAGCTTCGCTACAGGTTTGGATACTTTGCTCCGGCAGCAAGTCAGCAGCCCAGCAGAGAAGCTATATTCATCCCCCCCCATGCCTCTTCATGAGATGTACTACCCCCACTTTACCCTTTTTCTGATACAATGTCTTTTCCACATCAATTTCTAGAACAAGGTATGCATGTATTCTTTATACATCTATATAGTCAAAATATAGTTCCCAAGATTAATCTTTACCTTTTTAGATTTCTCTTGAGTTCTATATCTGTAGATCAAACTTTTTGTTAAGTTCTGGTTTTTTCATCAGAAATAGATGAAATTCGCTTACAAGGGAATTAATGAAAAAAAAATCAACTGAAGGTGGCCTAGCTGTACCTGATCTAAAATTATATTATAAAGCAGCAGTCACCAAAACCCTTTGGTATTGGCTAAGAAATAGATTAGTGGATCAGTGGAAAAGGCTAGGTTCACAAGACAGAATAGTCAACTATAGCAATCTAGTGTTTGACAAACCCAAAGCCCCTAACTTCTGGGAAAAGAATTCATTATTTGATAAAAACTGCTGGGATAATTGGAAATTAGTATGGCAGAAATTAGGCATGGACCCACACTTAACACCATATACCAAGATAAGATCAAAATGGGTCCATGACCTAGGCATAAAGAACGAGATTATAAATAAATTAGAGGAACATAGAATAGTTTATCTCTCAGACTTGTGGAGGAGAAAGAAATTTGTGACCAAAGATGAACTAGAGACCATTACTGATCACAAAATAGAAAATTTTGATTACATCAAATTAAAAAGCCTTTGTACAAATAAAACTAATGCAAACAAGATTAGAGGGGAAGCAACAAACTGGGAAAACATTTTCACAGTTAAAGGTTCTGATAAAGGCCTCATTTCCAAAATATAGAGAGAACTGACTCAAATTTATAAGAAATCAAGCCATTCTCCAATTGATAAATGGTCAAAGGATATGAACAGACAATTTTCAGAGGATGAAATTGAAACTATTACCACTCATATGAAAGAGTGTTCCAAATCATTATTGATCAGAGAAATGCAAATTAAGACAACTCTGAGATACCACTACACACCTGTCAGATTGGCTAAGATGACAGGAAAAAATAATGATGAATGTTGGAGGGGATGCGGGAAAACTGGGACACATTGTTGGTGGAGTTGTGAACGAATCCAACCATTCTGGGGAGCAATCTGGAATTATGCCCAAAAAATTATCAAATTGTGCATACCTTTGATCCAGCAGTGCTACTACTGGGCTTATATCCCAAAGAAATACTAAAGAAGGGAAAGGGACCTGTATGTGCCAAAATGTTTGTGGCAGCCCTGTTTGTAGTGGCTAGAAACTGGAAAATGAATGGATGCCCATCAATTGGAGAATGGCTGGGTAAATTGTGGTATATGAATGTTATGGAATATTATTGTTCTGTAAGAAATGACCAGCAGGATGAATACAGAGAGGACTGGCGAGACTTACATGAACTGATGCTGAGTGAAATGAGCAGAACCAGGAGATCATTATACACTTCGACAACGATATTGTATGAGGACATATTTTGATGGAAGTGGATTTCTTTGACAAAGAGACCTGAGTTTCAATTGATAAATGACGGACAAAAGCAGCTATACCCAAAGAAAGAACACTGGGAAACGAATGTGAACTATCTGCATTTTTGTTTTTCTTCCCGGGTTATTTATACCTTCTGAATCCAATTCTCCCTATGCAACAAGAGAACTGTTCAGTTCTACAAATATATATTGTATCTAGGATATACTGCAACATATCCAACATATAAAGGACTGCTTGCCATCTAGGGGAGGGGGCAGAGGGAGGGAGGGAGGGAAAAAATTGGAACAGAAACGAGTGTCAATATAAAGTAATTATTAAATAAAAATTAAATTTAAAAAAAAAAGAAAAAGAAAAAACCCTTGTGTTGCAAGTTTTTGTCCATTTTCTCCCTTCTCTGCCCTCCCTGAGACAGCAGGCAATCCAATATAGGTTAAACATGTACAATTCAGAATTATATTTTAGAATACACAAAATACCTAGGATTTGTACATGAAACTAATAATACTGAAATATAGTTTCAAAATACTAAAAACACCATCACCATATCGACCCCAGGTTAAGAATCACTATGCTTGAGTGCTTTTGCTTTTTCTTGACAGGAGCTAGTGAGAAGCTATTCTGAGATGATGTAGTTATGAGGAGTGGCTAAATAGGAGTATTGACACTGGATTGTTAAGAAATGACTTCTGTGTATGAGTGTGATTAAGACATATTTAAACTTTAAAAATAAGTGAAAGATAGTGGAAAGACAATTTGGAGGGATGTGATTGTGAAACTTTCTGGGTTCTCTAAAACAATTGACATTTACTTTATCTGGAGAAAAAGAAACTATATACCACTAGTCAATCTAGAGAACAGGGATTTAAGAGGGCATAATTAAATCAAATAAATGGAGTTGTTTTCCCACCATTCCAAGGAGGTCGATGACTACTGCTCTCTCTACTCTCCTGGCCTTGGCTGACCTTGGGCTCTTGGTATGTAACAAGAGGCACAAATCAACCAACCCTATGACATCATTCAAAAAGAGCACAGTTGAAAGGTCACGTTGACAGATGTTCTACATTATGAGTAAAGTTGGATGAACTCATTATGCTTAATGAGAATGAATTTATGACATTATTGACATAATTGTACCCATAAAATAGATTTAAACCATAGAATGATCCCATTGCACAAAGTTCTGGAATCTCTTAATTCTAAAAGAAATTACTTTTGGATAATTGTCACCTTCTGTCATTTTGGTGACATTTGTATTGTGTTGTTGTCGAATAATAATCAATTCTTGATTATACACCTTATTATGGAATAGCAATGTTATGGGTAATCCAAAACAATAGTGCTCAAAACCACATATATTTAATTTTGGAATAAATTTATTTTTTCTACCAACATTTTTTTTAAGTGCACGATATTGTTAGGCACCATGAGGGATGCAATAGAAAGGAAGGACAAGAAGATCTTTTGTAGAATCTTCAATCAAACTGCAAAATGTAGTTAGGGAGCCAAGATTGTTACATTCATGGAAAAAGCTAGATCAGAACCTTCATCTAGGGCAACGCATGTGAAAATAAGAGTAGTTACATAATGGGCATTGTAAAAAGTAACTTGGAGTCAGAATCTTACTATTTTTGAGTTAAAAAGTACCTTAGAGCTTAGATAGTCAAACCTTTGCATCTTGGAAATGAGGAAATGAAGTCCCCAGGACCTAAACTGATTTGTTCACTGGATGTGAGAGAAATTCTTTGAATTCTAGCATTGATTTTGTAACCTTAGTAAGTTGTTTTAATTCAAGTCAACAAAGGATTTACTCCATACACAAGAGGAATAATTGCCATGCTTCTATGGCCTGGAACCCAAAAGGCCAATAATGCTCTGGGATCTGGAAATTCTTCTAGGTTCCTGGGAAAAGAAGTGAGGAAAATAGAAGAAATTCACTATTAACTGATCAGTCATTACCTGGCCTTCAAACAACTAATGAAGCATCTAGGGTTTCATTTTTTTTCAAGTAGTTTTACCTGTTTTCCAATGAATCCATAGTCTTTCCCTATATAAAATAAAAAGTACATTTACAAAATGACTGAAATTTTTGGCAGTGCTTAAATCTTCCATCTCCCCACATACTCCTTTCATTTCCCCCAAATACATAGCAAATACCTAACTAAGCATCTCAGTCAAATAGGAAAAATGGAGACCTAAAAAGTAAAAATGACATGGCTTATGCTGTGATCTCTTCTATGACAAAGACTGATGAAGTACAGTCAAAGCAAAGCTAAATGCATGGCATTCCTTCCATCTTAGCAAAGACTTGGATAATTTGAATGAGAATATTTTGGGATATAATTTTGCATTTTCAAATTAACCATTAAAGTAACAGTCAAATACCAACTAGAAAATTCACAGAAACATTTGACTTACTAGCACGACTTCAAGTAGAGTAAATGCCAAACTGAGGGTCAAGACAGTGTGACTTTGGACAAGTCTAAATTTTTTCTCCGAAATCTCAGATCCTTCATCTATAAAATTTATGTATATCTGCATTACTTACATGAGATGATTATTGTTTATCTAATAATAATAGCTAACGTATGTGGAACCTATTCTGTGCGAGGCATTATGCTCAGCACTTGACAAACTCATTCAATCCTATTCACATCCCTTGGAGAGAGGTAATATTACTGTTTTATTTTTGAGATGAGGAATTTCAGGTGTTCAAGAACACACAGAGTAAGTGTCTAAGATCAAATTTGAGCTCAGGATTTCCTAACTTCAGTCCCCTATTCCATCTAGTTGCTTGAAGATTAAATAAGGCAATGTCTATGACAGCTATTATAATATTATTTTTCTAATATGGTACAATGAATGATATCTTTAATAAAGGAACCATCATTATAATCATGATCATAGCTAGTCTATATGTATACACATAACCACATCACTTTAATTTTTTTTTAATTTTTAATTTTAATTTTTTTGGGGGGGAGGCAGTTGAGGCTAAGTGACTTGCCTAGGATCACACAGCTAAGAAGTGTTAAGTGTCTGAGGCCACATTTGAACTCAGGTCCTCCTGACTTCAGGATCATGTGCTGGTGCTCTAGCCACTGCACCATCTAGCTGTCCCTCATTTTAAATATCATAAGGCCTTTTGCATGTGATAATTTATTTTATCCTCACAATAATCCTGGGAGATGCTATTGTTATCCCCATTTTACAGATTGGAAAACTGAAGCTATGGCCACTCAGTTATAAGTTTACAAGACTGAAATCAAACCCAGGACTTCCTAAATCTAGGTCCAATGCCCCATCCATTATATTCTTTAAGTTCTAACTTAAATAGAAAAGGCAAATTTTGTCTGAGTTCAGGTAAAGAAAAGGGATAGATTTGGATCAAAGAATCCGTCAATTTAAAAATGGCAAGTATCTGAGACCATCTAGTTCAACATTTGACAAATAAATAAACTGAGACCCAGTAAGGCTGCCCAGTTATGCAGAAGTAGGTTTTAGAGATCTTTGAAGCCAGGTCTCTGATCCCAGAATCTCTGCATATTTTTTTTAAAAAACTGCACTATACTTCTGTTATAATTAGAGAAATTGTTCTCTTTCCAGCCTCCATTTAATTAATGTTAAGGCTGTTTCTCCCACTTAGAGAATAGCCTTGTCTAAGACACAAATTTGAGTCTATGGGAGTCCTTTTTTCTTTCCATCTTGAACTTTGTGAGCCATGTTTGGGTTGGGTTTTAAATCCTATATTCCAGCATGTGAATGGAAAGGAGCTAGCTCTACTGAAATGGCTGCTAAAGGGGCTATTTTGGCTTTCAATTTGTAAACAATTCAAGATGAAGGGAGGCAGTTCAAGTTAAGACTGGAAAAATAAAATGGCATCAGATTGTAGAGGGCCTTAAAGCACATGTAACAAAGTTTGAACTTATTAGAAAATAGGGAACCGTTAAACTGTTTTGAGCAGGAGAATGACATAACCAGATCTATATACAAAGACAATGAGCCACAGTAAGAAATGACCTGTCTTTAGTCTTGCACTGAAAAATCCTTCTACTGTGGCCTTTTTTTCTGATGAGAAGCATGATCTTATGGACATGGCTTCCCACTGGACAGCCAGAACCTGATTCCAGAACTCTTGAACTCTCAACCTATGGGGTTTCTGCCAAGTCTGGAAGAGCATATTCTTCAGGAGAGCTGGTTCCTAGACAATGGCCATGAGAAATGGACTTCACCCTAGAGTAATTGTGATCATTTTGAGGCTGGAGGTGCTACCTTATCCTTCTATGTCCATCAGTGCCAAGAACTGGGCTGGCCTAGAATTCACCAGCGGAGTAAGCTAGAAGGAAAACCCAGTGTGAGTATTGGCTCTGTCTATGTGACCTTGCTCAGGGCTCTTTACCTCTCAGACTCTCTGTTTTCTAACTTGTAAAATGAAAGGGTTGGATTAGACCTGAGTTTTTTAACCTGGGCTCTATGAACTTGGAAAAAAAATTGATGACTGTATTTCAGTATAATTGGTTTCTTTTGTAATGTCATGTTTTTTCTTTTATGCATTTAGAAACATTATTCTGAGAAGTGGTCTGTAGGCGCTACCAGGCTGCTCATGGGATCTATAACATGCAGAAAGGTTAAGAATCTCTGGAGATGATCTTTATAGATCCTGTCCCACTCTCAAATATTTTAATTCTTTAAATACTTGTGATTGACTGATACTTAAGTAGGAATAAAATAATAGTTTAGGTCACCCAATCCTATTCTTTGCATACTTCACGATTACTTTCTTCCTTATCCTTCCTAACATCGTATCTAATTTCTCTTTGATTATTGGCAGTGAAGTTGCCTCAATCACATCCCTGGGGAGTCTTATTTAATTTCCTAATTACTTTCTCGGCTTAGAACATTCCCATCATACTGTATCTAACCCAGATTTTCTTCTGTAGCATCAGGCCATTGCTCCTTAACCTAACATCTTCTAAAACTATGAATAATTCCCTTAATTAATTTATATTGTTACCTTGGTGCTGTTTATGTTAAAATTATGTCCCCTGAGTCTTATTTCTGCTACACTATATAAAAGTTGACTCTCTCCATCTTTTCTCTCATGTCTCATCTTTCAGTCCTTAAATCTCTGTGACATTTTGGGGGATTGACTTCTGGCATTTTTTCTTCCTTAAAGTATAGAAATTGGATATTTTATAGATATTCACATGGATTTTATGGATATTCACACAAAGGTACTTCAAGAGACACTATTATGTCTTTATTTTATAAAAATACCTAGGAAATTTTTTTAAAAGATGAGCATCTCTTTCTTTCTAGGGTTTAGGGGCATGGTTACCCATGTAAGCCATATTAATATTTTTAAAGGGCTTTCTGAGGTACAATGGGCTTTTAAATTTATTATCTTGTAATACTTTGGATTTAAAGTTCTTCAACTGCTCATCCCTGTCAAGCTCTTTCTATGTCTTCTGAGCAGCCTGGCCAAACTCCTGACATCTTGCCTGCTAAACTCAGGAATTCTACTGTCTGTCCATTCCATGGTCTCTACCTCCTACTATCCCTCCTACTCCTACCCCCAACACAACTTCAGATCTGTAAAACCTTCCCTCTTTTGTCAGATCACCATCGTTATACTGGTTCTGCTTGCCTTCCTATCCTTTCTTGGAACAGTGTTCAATGGTTTCATTAGTCTCTTAGCTATTCCACAAGTCTCCTCATTTCCTTGACATTCTGTCATTTCTACCAGGCTTGCCCTCAATCCTGGATAATCTCCATCATCACATTTTTCCATTCCAATTGTAAGGCTATGGCATAATGAAATAGTACTGATTTCATCCATTATAAATTTATGTTGCATAATTTCATCAGGACCCCAAATGCTTTTTAGTAATCTGTTGTTCAAGCCTTATTGATTTAATAACACAGAATCACCAAATTTTGAACTAGAAGAGATATTAGAAATTATTTAGTCTAATATCTTTATAGATAAAGAAATAGTATCAGAGAGATTAGGTGATAAGCACCACATCTAGACAGCTAGAATTCCCATTCCCATAGCAACTTATATACTTTTTTCCCCATTTCCTTAGTTTACCACACATTAAATCACTCTCATAACTGAAGAGCAGATGACCTTTCAACATAAATTATTGGATTGATTAAGGCTAATTTTCCTGAGCTCCTCAAGTCTTCTCTAAATTTTGACTTCTCTTGGTTTGGGAAGAAAGGATGGATGAAAACATTCTCTTCTGTATTTCTATAATCCCTACCATCTACCTTCTATTATTTATTTATTTATTATTATTATTGTTATTATTACAGCTTTTTATTCACAAAACATATGCATGTATAATTTTTCAACATTGACCACTGCAAAACTTTCTGTTCCAACTTTTCTCTCCTTCCCCCCACCCCCTCCCCGAATGGCAGGTAGTCCAATACATGTTAAATCCAATATATGTATACATATTTATACAGTTATTTTGCTGCACAAGAAAAATCAGATCTAGAAAGAAAGAAAAAACACCTGAGAAGGAAAACAAAAATGCAAGCAAACAACAACAGAAAGAGTGAAAATGCTATGTTGTGGTCCACACTCAGTTCCCATAGTCCTCTCCCTGGGTGTAGATGGTTCTCTTCATTACTGAACAATTGGAAGTGGTTTGAATCATCTCATTGTTAAAGAAATCCACGTCCATCAGCATACATCCTCATACAGTATTGTTGAAATATATAATGATCTCTTGGTTCTGCTCATTTCACTTAGCATCAGTTCATGTAAGTCTCTTCAGGCCTCTCTGAAATCCTCCTGCTGTTCACTTCTTACAAAACAATAATATGTCATAACATTCATATACCATAATTTATTGGTCATTCTCATCCACTCAGTTTCCAGTTTCTTGCCATTACAAGAAGGTCTTCCGCAAATATTTTTGCATATGTGGATCCCTTTCCCTTCTTTAAGATCTCTTTGGGATATAAGCTCAGTAGTAACACTGCTGGATCAAAGGGTATGCACTGTCTGATAATTTTTTGAGCCTAGTTCCAAATTGCTCTTCAGAATGGTTGGCTTCATTCCCAATTCCATCTTAGCCAATCTGACAGGTGTGTAGTGATATCTCATAATTTGCATTTCTCTGATCAATAGTGATTTGGAGTGCCTTGTCACATGACTAGAAATAGTTTCAATTTCTTCATTTGAAAATTGTCTGTTCCTTTGACCATTTATCAATTGGAGAATGGCTTGATTTCTTATAAATCAGAGTCAATTCTCTATATATTTTGGAAATGAGGCCTTTATCAGAACCTCTGAACGAAAAATGTTTCCCATTTATTGCTTCCCTTCTAATCTTGTCTACATTAGTTTTATTTGTCTAAAAACCTTTTAACTTAATATAATCAAAATTGTTTATTTTGTGATTGATAATGACCTCTAGTTCTTCTTTGGTCATAAGTTACTTCCTCCTCCACAGGTCTGAGAGGTAAACTATCCTATGTTCTTCCAATTTATTTATAATCTCATTCTTTATGTCTAGATCATGAACCCATTTTGACCTTATTTTGGTATATGGTGTTAAGTGTGAGTCAATGACTAGTTTCTGCCATACTAATTTCCAATTTTCCCAGCAGATTTGTCAAACAGTGAATTCTTATCCCAAAAGCTGGGGTCTTTGGGTTTATCACACATTAGATTGCTGTACACATTGATGATTTTGTCCTGTGAACATAATGTATTCCACTGATCAACTGCTCTGTTTCTTAGTCAGTACCAAATGGTTTTGATGACTGCTGCTTTGTAATATAGTTTCAGATTTGGTACAGCTAGGCCACCTTCATTTGATTTTTTTTCCATTAGTTCCCTTGAAATTCTTGACCTTTTGTTCTTCCAGATGAATTTCATTGTTATTTTTTTCTAGGTCAGTAAAATAGTTTGTTGGCAGTTTGATTGGTATAGCACTAAATAAATAGATTAGGTAGTACTGTCATCTTTATTATATTCACTCAACTTATCCAAGAGCACTTAATATTTTTGCAATTGATTAGATCTGACTTTGTTGATGTGGAAAGTATTTTGTAGTTTTGCTCATATAGTTCCTGATTTTCCCTTGGCAGATAAATTCGCAAATATTTTATACTATCAGCAGTTATTTTAAATGGAATTTCTTTTTGTATCTCTTGCTGGTGAATCTTGTTAGTGATGTATAAAAATACTGATGATTTCTGTGGATTTATTTTTTATTCCTCAACTTTGCTAAAGTTGTGAATTGCTTCTAATAGTTTTTTAGTAGCTTCTCTGGGGTTCTCTAAGTATACCATGATATCATCTGCAAAGGGTGATAATTTGGTTTTCTCATTACCTACTCTAATTCCTTTAATCTCTTTTTCATCTCTTATTGCCGAAGCTAGTATTTCTAATACAATATTGAATAGTAATGGTGATAGTGGGCAACCTTGTTTCACTACTGATCTTATAATGGTTCCAGTTTATCCCCAGTACATATGATGCTTACTGATGGTTTTAAGTAGATGCTCCTAACTATTTTAAGGAAAAATCCATTTATTCCTATACTCTCAAGTGTTTTTAATAGGAATGGATTTTGGATTTAATCAAATGCTTTTTCTGCATCTATTGAGATGATCATATGGTTTTTAAAAAAAATTTGGTTACTGATATAGTCAATTATGCTAATAGTTTTCCTAATATTGAACCAGCCCTGCATTCCTGGTATAAATCTTACTTGGTCATAGTGTATTATCCTGGGGATGAATTTTTGTAATCTCATTGCTAATATTTTATTTAAGATATTTGCATCAACATTCATTAGGGAGATTGGTCTATAATATTCTTTGTCTGTTTTCACCTTACTTGGTTTAAGTATCAGTACCATGTCTGTGTCATAAAAGGAATTGGTAGGACTCCTTCAATCCCTGTTTTTTCAAATAATTTATATAGCATTGGAGTTAATTGTTCTTTAAATGTTTGGTAGAATTCACATGTAAATCCATCTGGTCCTGGGGATTTTTTCTTAGGGAGTTAATTAATAGCTTCTTCTATTTCTTTTTCTAATATGGGACTATTTAAGCAATTTGTTTCCTCCTCTGTTAATCTGGGCAGCCTATATTTTTGTAGGTATTCTTCCTTTTCACTTAGTTTATCAAATTAGCATAAAGTTGGGCAAAGTAACTCCTAATTATTGCTGTAATTTCTTCTTCATTAGTGGACAGTTCTCCCTTTTCATTTTTAAGACCAACAATTTGATTTTCCTTTTTCCACTCAAATTTACCAAAGATTTATCTATTTTGTTGGGTTTTTTAAAAAACCAACTCTTATTTTTATTTATTAATTCAATACTTTTTTATTTTCAATTTTATTAATCTCTCTTTTTATTTTTAGAATTTCAAGTTTAGTGTTTTATTGGAGGTTTTTAATTTGTCCTTTTTCTAGCTTTTTTAGTTGCTAGTCCAATTCATTGATCTTATTTTTCTCTATTTTATGCAAGTAGGCCTCTAAAGATATAAAATTCCCCCTTATTACTGCTTTGGCTGCACCCCACACGTTTTGCTTTGTTGTCTCATTGTCCTTCTCTTGAGTGGAATTATTGTTTTTATGATTTGCTGTTTCACCCATTCATTCTTTGGGATGAGATTATTTAGTTTCCAATTACTTTTTGGCCTTTTCTCCCCTGGCTTTTTGTTGAATGTAGTTTTTATTGCATTGTGATCTGAAAAGAATGCATTTATTATTTCTGCCTTTCTGAATTTGATTTTGAGAAATTTTTGTCCTAATATATGGTCAGTTTTTGTATAAGTTCCATGAATTGCTGAGAAGAAAGTGTACTCCTTTCTGTCTCCATTTAATTTTCTCCAAAGATCTATCATACCTAACTTATTTAGTATTCTATTTACCTTTTAAACTTGTTTCTTTTTTATTTTGTGGTTTGATTTATCCAATTCTGAGAGTGCAAGATTGAGATCTTGTAGCATGCCAGAACTCTAAAAGTATGTACTTGAATCTGAGATGGTCGATCTCTAAGCACATACTTGATGTAATATAATGATGTGGTCAATCTAGTTGGTGTATACTTAGGTGCTAGGGAACCTAGCAACAGAATGCTAGAGAATAGAATAACAAGAGTTTGCATTAATCTTGAGACCCTTCATCATGCACCTTGTACACAATGCCCCATTTGCATAGACAACAAATCTGTGCAAAGATAAGTCTTGTGCAAACTTGACCCTTGTGGTCTTTGGCTGGTTGGATCTCAGTCAGCTCACTCTTGGGAATGGATGTTGAGGCCTTGGGTATGAGTTCTATCTCACTAACTAAAGGTCCAGGATACACATCCTGTAGACACACCAGGACAGGCATCAAGCATGCACCAAATCGAGATTGCCCCCATTGTCTCAGGAGTTGGGCTCCTGGATACACAAGTTAAACACATACTTGTTGTTGGGGCACATTGGCAAGGAAGATGAGAGGGGCATAAGTACAGGACAGAAGAGGGAGAGAAAGTTAGGAGAGACAAGATGATGTAACCAAGCAATAAAGCTTCTCTAACTACATTAGTGGTGTCAGACTGCTCTGTCATATCTGGAGACATCCAAAGGTTGTAGAGGTGACGATAATTGTGGGTAAGTGCTCAGACATCAGCTGGTGTCCACAGCTCTGCACTAGCTGAGGACCCCAACACTTAGGGTAATGTGGTGATGTGATGTTCTACAACTGCACATGCCCAATGTGGTGTGGTGATGTAGTCATTTAAGGGGAGTCCCAGGGACAGAGGGCTCTCTCTCAGCCACAAGCTCTTAGCAGCAGCTTTCGGCACAGAAGATTTCAGGATCCAGGCTCCAGACTCCACAGACCAGACTCCATTTTGGACCAGCCATGTGGCAACTCCCCTGTATTTTTTACTTCTCCACCCTAAGATCAAGGACTTTGACTGATCCTGAGATCCTCTAGAGAGCTAGCCCAGATATTACAAGATCTACCACTATTATATCTCCCACTGTCTATTTCTTCTTGCAGCTCTCTTAACTTCTCCTTTAGGAATTTAGATGCTATACCACTTGATGCATATATGCTTAGTATTAATATTGCTTCGTTATCTATGATACTCTTTAGCAAACAGTTTCCTTCCTTATCTCTTTTAATCAGATCAATTTTGGCTTTTGCTTGATCTGAGATAAGGTTGGCTACCTCTGCTTTTTTTACTTCACCTGAAGCATAATAGATTCTGCTCCAGCTTTTTACCTTTACTCTATATGTATCTCCCTGCTTTAAATGTGTTTCCTGTAAACAACATATTGTAGGATTCTGACTTTTGATCCAGTCATCTATCCACCTCTGCTTTATGGGAGAGTTCATCCCATTCACATTTATGGTTAAAACTACCAATCCTGTATTTCCTGCCATCTTATTATCCCCAGAATATACTTTTCTCTTTCCTTTCTCCCTTACCCCCTTTCCCAGTATTAAACTTACAAGCACCACTTGCCTCATGCAGCTCTCCCTCTTTAGGATCCCTCCCTCCTCTCTTTGAATCCCTTCCCCTTTCTTATAACTTTCCCTTATTACTCTTTTCATTTTCCCGTTTCCTCTCCCACTTTTCAATGAGGTGAGAGAAGTTTCTCTGTAAACCAAATATGTCTAATATTTTCTCTTTGAGCCAAATCTGATGAGGGTAAGATTCACACAATAGCACCCCCCCCACCCAAATTCCTTCAGATATAATAGGTTTCCTTTGCCTCTTCGTGAGGTGTAATTTCCCTCTTTTTACCTCCATTTTCCCCTTTTTCTGATACAATCCCCTTTCTCCTTTTAATTTCTTTTTTTATATTTATAACAGTAAAATCAAATTATACATGAGCTCTTTATGTATGCTTGTAACAGAAATACAGTTCCCAAGAGTTCTTTTTACCTTTTTATGCTTCTTTTGAGTCCTATGTTGGGAAGTCAAATTTTTTCTTTAGCTTTGGGTTTTTTCATTAGAAATAAATGGAATTCACCTTTTTCACTGAATGTCCATTTTCTTCCCTGGAAGAAAATGCTCAGTTTAGCTGGGTAGTTTATTCTTGGCTGCATTCCAAGTTCTTTTGCCTTTTGGAATATCAGATTCCAGGCCCATTGATTCTTTAATGTAGAAGAAGCTAGATCCTGAGTGATCCTTATTGTGGCTACTCAGTATTTGAATTGCTTTTTTCTGGCTGCTTGTAATATTTTTTCTTGGTCTGATAGTTCTGAAATTTAGCCACAATATCCCTTGAAGTTTTTATTTTAGAGTTTCAATGTTCTTTGAATTCTTTCAATGGCTATTTTACCTTCTGATTCTATGACATCTGGGCAGTTCTCTTTGATGATTTCCTGAAAAATAATGTCTAGGCTCTTTTTTTCATCATGATTTTCAGGGAGCCCAATAATCCTTAGATTATCTCTCCTAGATCTATTTTCCAGGTCTGTTGTTTTTCCAAGGAGATATATAACATTTTTTCTATTTTTTTTCATTTTTGTGGTTTTGCTTGACTGATTCTTGATATTTCTTTGAATCATTCATTTCCATTTGTTCAGTTCTTATTTTTTATGAATTATTTTCTTCCTTTACTTTTTTTTTTTTACTTCTTTTTGTATATGTCCAATTGAGTTTTTAAATGAGTTTTTTTTTTTTTTTTGGTTCTATGGAACTTTTTTCCATTTCATAATTTTTTTTAAGGAGTTAATTTTCTTTTTCCAATTCACAAATTCAGTTTCCCTGGGAGTTCTTTACCTTTTCCATTTCACATTTCAGGGAGTTGTTGACTTTTTAAATTTTTTTTAATGAGTTCTATACCTTTTCCATACTCTCTTGCAGAGCTTCCCATTCCTTTCCCCATTTTTCTTCTAGCTCTCTTTTAAGATCCTTTAAAATTTCTTCTAGGAGAGCCTTTGTGGTGGGGACCAGGTTATATCCCTCTTTGGGGTTTTGTCTGGAGACTGTCTGCTATTAGTCTCCTCAAAGTTGGAAATCTGTTCTCTTTCAGTATAGAAGCTATCTATAGTTAGAGATTGCTTTCCTTTTTAACTCATTTTTTTAAACCCTTGAGGATCTACCTTTAGGGTAAGGAGGTTCCAAGCTTCTTCTACAGAACAGGGATGGACAGTGGTTGCCCTGTGAACAGACTGCAGAGAGCGACCACACCACATAAGAGCAGCCACGCTGTGGAGAGCTGCTGTGCTGTGATTGTACTGAGTCACTCCTGGTGCTGGGTGGGTGTGGCCAGGTCCTGTGAAACTCTGGCATTTAGGGGTATCTTTTACATTTGTGTAACTTCTCTGCTGCTCTACTGCTTTGCAACCAAAGCAGAGCTGCCAACACTGTGGTAGAGTCCTCCCTGCAAATTCTCCACCCATGCAGACTGCACCCCGACCCTGGGGGAAGAAAACAAGGAAGGAAGGAAACAAGGATGAAGGAAAACAGGAAACAAAAATGGAGGGAAAATAGGAAACAAGGATGGAAGGAAACAAGAAATGGAGGAAAGAAGAAAGGAAACAAGAAAGAAGGAAACAAGAAAGGGAAGAAAGAAGAAAGGAAACAAAGAAGGAAAGAAACAAGAAAGGAGAAAAGGAAACAAGGAAATAAGGAAGGAAACAAAGGAATGAAGGAAAAAAGGAAGGAAGGAAACAAGGAAGGAAGGAAAGAAACAAGGAAACAGGGAAGCAAGGAAAGAAACAAAAAAGGGAAGGAAGGAAGGAAACAAAAAAACAGGGAAGTTGGGAAGGAAACAGGGAAGGAAGGAAGGAAGCAAGGAAACAAAGAAGGAGGGAAGTAAGGAGGGAAGTAAACAAGGAAAAAGGGAAGGAGGGAAGGAAACAAGGAAACAATGAAGGAGGTAAAGAAACAAGGAAACAGGGAAGGAGGGAAGGAAACAAGGAAGAAGGGAGAGAAAGAACAAAACAAGCAAGCCAAGAAAGAGGGAAAAAAGGAGAGAAGGATGGAAGAAAACAAGGAAAGAGGGAAGGAAGGAACCAGGAAGGAGGGAAGGGAGGAAGGAACCAGGGAAGGAAGGAAGGAAGAAAACAAGGAAAAAAGGAAGGAAGAAGAAAGGAAAAAAGGAAGAAAAAAGCAAACAAGGAAGGAAGAAAACAGGAAAGAAAGAAGGAATGAAACAAGGAAATAAGGATGGAAGGAAACAAGGATGGAAAGGAAAACAGGAAAGAAGGATGGAAGGAAATAAGGAAGGAAACAAGGAAAGAAGGAAGAAGGAAAGAAGGAAGGAAGAAAAGAAGGAAGGAAACAAGCAAGGAAGGAAATGAGGAAACATGTAAGGAAGGAAGGCAACAAGGAAGGAAGGAGGGAAACAAGGAAACAATAATGGAAGGAAACAAGGATGGAAGAAAAAAGGAAACAAGGATGAAAGGAAACAATGAAACAAAGATGGAAGAAAACAAGGAAGGAAGAAAACAAGGGGAAAAGGAACCAAAGAAGGAAGGAAGGAACCAAGGAAGGAAGGAATCAAGGAAACAAGATAAGAAGGAAGAAAATGAGGAAGGGAAAATCAAGGAAGGAGAGAAGGAAACAAGGAAAGAAAAAACAAGGAAGGAAGGAATCAAGGAAACGAGGAAGGAAGGAAACAAGTAAGGGAGAAAACAAGAAAACTGAGGAAGGAAACAAGGAAAAAAGGAAGGAAGAAAACAAGGAAGGAAGGAAGGAAACAAGGAAATAATGATGAAAGGAAACAAGAAAACAAGGAAGGAAGGAAGGAAACAAGGAAGGAAGGAAAGAAACTTGGTCGCTATGATGACCTTTTTGAAAAAGGATTCTGAAAAACTGGAGGGGAAGAAGGGAAAAATTGATATGTTCTTGATTAATGGAGTGTAGAGGGTGGAACTTTGGAGAAGTATACATGAAAGAAGGTGTTAACTTAGTGGAATTGATGAGACAATAGTTATCTAGTTTATATACACTTAGTATTTAGCATGGTGATGTAATATTTCTATAATTGATGTAATTGTAATAGGGTATTTAAACTGAGGACAAAGTCAGCCACAGACATTCTATTTTTGACTATCTTTGTGGTGGCTCTCCTGCCTCCTGCACTATGGGGGAGACTAACAGACTGCTGGAAGAAACTGGGCACAGTCAGTCAGACTGTGTCAGACTGCTGGAAGAGACTGTGGAGCAGACTGATTCAGACTGAGCAACTGAAGGAGACAATAAAGACTTTGGACTTTATTCCCGACCATTCTCGTGGTGATTATTCTGCTGAGACCTAGACTGGTCCCAATGCCCTCCAGAAAGCTAGACCAGATATTACAGGGGAGAAAGGGAAAGACAAGCCATGAGCTGAAATTGGAGTGGGAAAGGTTTGTTTCAGACTGAGGAAAAATACTGTGCCTTTGATCTCCCTGTTATTTGGGGCTTTTTAAAAATAGTCTTGAAGAGGGAGCCCCAAAACTTAAAATCCTTAAAGGAGAAAACCTCCTTCGACTCTGCCTCAGTGAGGGGACTCCACCCCAAGTACAGTTTCATCTTTGTTATCTGGGTGGGGCCGGCTCAGTCAGAAACCCATTGAATTCAATTCAAATTCTAACCCTAGCTGAAACCCAACAAGGAGCCAACCTGGGACTCCACCCACGAACCCCCTTCAGCTTGTAGCCAAAACCCCCTATTATAAAAGAGCCAAACTAAAACCTTCTCTTTGCAGAGGTTCCAAACATGCCAGCCCCATGCTTGGCACCCCAAGGATCTCTGCCATTGGAATACTGTTTCCAGTGCCCTCCTCTCTTTATCCTCACCTATTCCTTAACTAGACTTTAACCTTACTTCCAATCCCTGTAATGTTCTCTTTTCTAAAGTATAATCATTCTCTGGGAGGAGGTTTCTTGGGGAGCTTCTGGAGGCAGCCTTTGTTTCAGTTCCAAGTAATAATCACCTCAAATGCAGCCAGGAATTAAAGTCCAGTGCTTTATTATCTTTTCCAAAATAGCCCAGTTAGTTTTCTTAGAGGCCTAGCTCTCTCCTTGGTTCCAAGAGCTCCTGTTGCTAGTCCTTTGCCTCTTCTAGCGTCATCCTCTCTTCTTCCGAATCCTTCATTCTGCCCAACTGAATCCTGGCTTCTCAATCTCCCAAAAGTTTCTTGGCTGAGGCTCCAAGAGCTTCTAGTGAGCTTGTCCTTTTATATGCTCTTTTAGAGGTGTGAAATCAAAGGTTGACTCCTCCTCCGAGAGAGAGTGGGATTGTGGGAGCTGTGACTTGTGTATCTCTTGGACTTGTGAATCTTGTAGAACTCCAATGAGTAATAAACACATGAATGAACAAGAGAACTGCTAAACACGATGCTAAAATTAGACAAACAACTTATTACCTTGTAAGAATTCTAACAAATCCCCATAATAAACCTCTTTTATCAATCTAGGTTTTCGGGTCTGTAAATTCCTTTACAAGGGACTCTTGCACCACTAGAAGGGAATCCCAGAAATCCCTACTCTTGCACTGCCACTAGACCTCATTTAGACCTTATTCAACTCCCTAACTACCAGAAACCCTAATTTCATATGCATACCCCAAATCTAAACCTCATCAGTCTGATTTCATAGTACTAGTACAAACAGGATTTTCCCTGCTCAGGCCATGGAGGGAATCTAACAGGTTTCAGACGAGTGAGATCAGTCCAGGAATCTAAAATTAATACAGTATTAGATGATTGCTAATTTTAGCCCACCTGGATGACTATCCAAAACAGGACCCTTGCTGGGAATTGCTGTTCCATAATTGGATTATGTGTTACATTTTCCCCTTCTCTTCATTTGCTCCCATATTAGGTGAGATTCTGGTTCATCTCCTGCCTTCTATGGAATCTAAAGGAATATCTCTGGCCCATTTCTATGTGGGTCTCCATCCAGGACATCCCGTTCAGGCCAGCTTGAAGGGTTGTACTAACTGTACTAAAAGGACACCAAGCAGATGAGATTGCCTTCCAGTGATTGGGAGATCCCATACAAATCTTAATTGTCTGAGAGGACAGTGGAGTTAGATCAAGCACATAGAAATAGAAAATACAGTTTAGTCCAGGGCTTCTTAAAATTTTTCTACTCACAACCCCTTTTCTCCTGAGAAATTTTTATGCCACCTGAGTTATACAGGTATATTAAAAAGGTATAAAAATCAAACATTTACTGATAATAAATCATAATTTCATGACCCCCAAATCAGTTTGTTACCCCACTTAGGGTTGTAACCTACAATTTAAGAAGCTTTGGTTTAGTAAATATGGATCTTGTGTTAATTCTCTTTCTTTCAACCAAATATTTGTTCATCTCTTACAGGTGAGTGAATTCAAAATAATTAATCAATAATAATAATCTCAGCCTTAAACCAAACGCAATCTTATTCTCATTGGCCAAGCTTAGGTTTGAGGCCAAGCCCCAGATGGTCATTGTTTGGATCCTGATTGACTCATTTTGAATGTTAATAGCAGTCATTTCTGCTTTGGCCAGAAATCCCCAGGCTCTTCCCCTCTCAGATTCATTCATTCATTTATTTGCCTCAATTACAACCTAGCTTAATCTATGAAATAATGTGGTCTCTGTCAAAATGAGGTCTGTTGAAGACCTTTTCTTAAAAAGGCCAAGGTCTCCCATTGCATGCAGGGTCATCTCCAGTCGTCTTGTTCTATATCTGGCCACATGGCTCTGGAAGGGAAAGTGAGGCAGGTGACCCTGCACAGACCTCCCTCACATCGAATTCACTTGCATGTTATGGCACCACCTCCCTGATGTCATAGTCCTCTTCCAGAAGGAAGGACAGATAATAACAGTAATTTCATACCCTATTGGCTACAGCTTGGGGAAAAAGGTTTCATTTTCTAACTACTTGATTTGTCATCATTAAAAATCAAAAATATAACCCCTGGCTTCAGCTGGCACCTGTAGAAATTGTAGATCTACTTTCCCCCTGAAGTCAAATTGAGTATATAGGGGACGGCACTTTAAGGTTTTTAAAGAGTTTTCCTCATAAACATATTGATATAAACTGAGATCTTTTGGGGGGAAGAAGGGTGATTTGGGATCTCAAACTCTCCTCTAGAAGGGGCACACTTCCTGTCCACTAAAGGAAACTCCCAAAATAAATAATCTCATTCAATTTTGAATTAAATTGAAAATCAGTCTCTCAGATTCATGCCAAAGATCAAAACAGCCCCAATATATGTAGTGCTGTATGCCCAGACATTTTGCAGAAGTCCTAACAGGACCTTGCCCATTAAGAAAGCTTTCTTCTTAGTGTAAATAAATCCCTTCTTTGCCACAAACATCGTGCCTGTATTTATTGGGGTTTGAGAATTCTTTCACAACCAGCCAAGAGGATCCCATTGCTGTTAGAGGATCTCTTGCCCTAAATTCTTGCATCCCATCAATATGAGCAACATAGATGGGGAAAGTAATATTGTTCCTGTTTTACAAACGAGGAAATTGCCCAAGGCGATGCAGCCAGAAAATCTCAAGAAATGGCATTCAACCATAGGTCTCCTGATTCCTAGTCTATTATTTTGTCTACATAAGCACATTGCCATCTGCAAAAATAGAATAAAGCACATCGGGACATCATCAGAAGATCATATTAAAAAAAAACAAGAAAAATGAGAGGGTTTTTTGAGAAGAAGTATACTTCAATGGTACAGAAGGCTCTTTACCATGAAGCAGAGATTCTTAATCTTTTGATGTGTCATAATAATGGCAGGTTGTTTTACTTTTCTTCAAATTTCTAATCAAAGAAAAGGTCAAGGGAATAGCAAAAATAGAGATTTTCATGGATGTTCTGAAATCTACCCATTGGCTCCTTTGACCTTGAGTTAATAAGCCTTATGATGGAGAGTCTCACACCTTAATAGAATGAATGGTAAAGCAACTTTGTGTCTGGAGGGATGGTGACTGGCCTTCAAAATGGCAACTGAACACATTCCATTGAGTTCCAGTCATTCTTGATGTCATAGAGAAGGTACTAAGGCTAAAAACTGAGGGCAAAGAAAGATGATTGCACATGTGTGTACTTCTGGTAACTGACTAAAATGACAAACAATTCACTTCCAGTGGCCATTTTCCTGTAAGGTAAATAGTTCTTTCTGCTCTTGAGAATTCCAACATGGATCAAAAAACAGAGGAAGAGGAGCTGTCTCAAAAGGTTAACAAATGAAAAATTATTGCTGTAATGGACAAAGGAATTATGATTGAGAGACTGGAGAAGCAAATGAAATGGAGAAAGTATAAATGGTGATCTCTCAAGTGTTTGGTTCTGGAGCTGAGTGGGTGAGTAGGAAAAAAAACCTTCTTTGTTTTTGACTAAAATCCTGAGCAGAAATAACCAGGATTGTGTTGGAATCCGAGCCTATTCCCTAAAGCTTGGCTAGGGAGCAAGGAAGGCCCCAGTCCTAGTGCGGCTTCCCTAAGAATATCTTCATATCATGATATGATCATGATAAATTGGATTGGACTGATTTGGATTCTGTGGTATAGTGCAAGGTATACTGGGTTTATACTCAGAGGACCTGGAATCAAACCCAGGTTCATTCTGTAATACAAGAGAAACTGAGGCAAGCAGAGATTGGTTTTTTTAATCTTTAATGTGGAGAGTTTAAGCTAGCTGACTGAAGGGAAATATTCTTCCAAAGCATTTGGTACAGATAAACTGAGGCAGAAAGCTAATATTGGATTTTAGCTAATTAGGGTTTGCAAACAGAATATATAACCTGAGTATACAATCTTATTGTATACAATAGTGTATACAATTTTCCCTAATCTTATAGGGAAAACAAAGGCAGATAAGGGGAACGAGGACACTTGGAAGATGGACAAGCCTTAATTCCAGGAAAGGAACATAAATTAATCCTGACAGTATAGGGGTCAAAGTAAGAAAATCAAGGACAGGAGACTGCAAGGCATGGAGCAATACTCAAAAGGAGGGGGAATTATCCTAACAAGTATCAAGATAATGCACCTGGATGTTTAGGACATAATAGTATGTAAAGGAGGTTGGAGCTTCAAGATTTTTCCTGGACTCTTTTCTAAATTCAATTTTTTCCAGTTCTGATGACAAGGATGGGAGTAGCAGCTATAGCTTATTATACAGGGCTCAACAATTCATGACCTATGTGATGTGGAACAAATTGCTTAATCTTCTTGGGCCCCGTTGACTGCTGGATCTCATTGTCAAATGGCCAGGCCAGATTCCCAGTCGGAAAGGAGAGTGAAAAAATTGTGTTGTAACAGAGTTAAAGATGACAACCTCAAAATGAAATTAACAGCTTCCCACAGTCTTTACTTCTCTCCCTTTCCTCTCCATATTTGTATAAAATTTCTAAGAGGGTTCAAATGCAATTAGAAAATTGGGCCTGGTTCTCTATAAATACGAAGAATAGAAATACACAGGGCATCTTCAAACCTCCCTTTAAAACCTGGGTTCTTAACCTGAGATCTGTGGAAGGAGATCATGAAAAGATTTCAATAAATTTATAAACTGGGATAGGGAAAAAATGACATTTTGATTTATCAAGCCTGTAACTGAAATTACATTTACTTCAATAATGAATGTAGGCAAGAAACCATAGTAGCAATAGCGATATTTGTGACCACTGTAATTACTAATATTTTCATATTAATTACACTAGTTGTGGATACCATAATCTATCATTTACCCTCATCAATATTTTAAAATTACTGAAGGTATTCCAACAGAGGAATTTGATGCAAAATAATCAGCGATACAAGCAGTCAGTCTTAAAGTAGGGCAATCCACTCACAGTCTATACATAGATTTGAAGGGGGGCTTGGTTAGTACTCTGTGGTCGATTTCATGCTACCATGAAGAAGAGATTCCTCTTCTCTATGCCTGCATCTCCATTACGGGGGTTCCTGTTCAAACCTCTGCTTTTCTTCTAGACCACAGGATTGTCTTGGCTCTACAGAAATTTTATGGCTAGATTTGAGGTGGTCCAGACTGGAGGCCTAGTTCAGAGCCCATGCTATTACACATCGCTCTGTGATTAGATTTCTTGCCCCAGATGCCTCTTCCTTTTTCCTGGAGCTTCCTGTGAGGAATTCTATGTCATCTTCTGTGATTGCTCTAGTCTAAAGACCTTCTCAAGGTCAGAGACAGTCTGTGAGTGATTTCCAGAGGTTCTGTAGGAGACGTACCATTTGGTTTCTGTACCGTGACTGATTGCGTCACAGTTGGGTTTTTGACATAAGGTTATTTTCCTCTTTACCTGAGTTTACTATGTAGGGAATTCAGGACCACCTTTTCAATTCCTTGAACAATAAGGGACAGTGTTGGGTCCACAGAAAAGCCATGGAAAGCATACAGGGGACCTATACTATTACAATATGTTAGCATGCTTGTTGTAATCATTTTACTTCATTTTCCACATGCCAATTCCTCTTCTCCTTACTAGAGACTTACTTTTGTGCAATTCTGGGCTAGCTGCACTTGTTCTTGATGAAGGGAATGTCAAAGGTCCAAAGACTGGCCTAGCATGGATTATTAGGGATCTGGACTGGAATCCAAGTTAGGAACCCATTCTTTAAATCATTGTCACATGAAGGGGTTTTGTTCTTGCGAATTTCTTTTCCCCTCTCCCTGAACACTGATTTTCGGGAATATGGATATCTATTGCTAAGAATGACTCAAATAGTTGGTAGATATGTTATATATATATAAATACTAGTCCTTGCCCGGGGCATATGAACAGAAATTCTGGTGCATAGCATATTTTCTAGCAGATCAAAAAAAAATCTGTTTGTTCAATATGAATGTGGGGAGAAATCCACAAAGCCACTGGCCCTGATGTCCTTTACTGGTATTAGTATAATCCAGATTGAACTTTCTACTGTCCATTCCCTTTTTCCTTCCCATGAACTTTCTCTAGAAACATTCAGTCTTAGTTCTTCCTCACTATTTCAACCAGGGAATGAAAAGACATACCTCTGATCCATATCTTAATGCAGACCTCTGGCCATGATTGTGGAGCCCAGATTGATGCCCCACTTTTTGGTCAAGAGCTGCCTACTTGGCTTTGTCCATGTCCATTTCACTTTTCTTTTCCTGAAGCTTTCTATGGGGGGATGTTTTCCCTCTGATTCTATTTCCCTCTTCTACCACTGGACATTCCAAGGTCAGCAGAATATATGGTCATCGATTTTAGGAAAGCTGGACCACAGGCCAAAGCAGGCTCCCCTGCTGTGCAGGACTGTCCCTGTCTTACATTTTAATTTACACTTGCCTAATTTTTTTATTTGGGACCACATGATATGAGATTCTGGTCCACATCCTGCCTTCTACAGAATCTACAGGAATATGTCTAATCCATAGGTGTAAGGGGGGAAGGCTGGAGTATTTCATAAAGCCTAGTTAATGTTCCTTGCTTTGATCAAGAGCTTCTGAGTTGGCTTTGTCCTTGTCCATTCCACTTTGCTTTCCCTGGAGCTTTCTGTGGGGACATTTTTCTTTCAGTCCATTTTCCACTCCAGGTAGTACAAGGTCTCCAGATTGTTTGATCCCAGTTGTCAGTAAAGCTTGACTCCAGTCCACTAATGGCCACCCTAGGTGAATGACTGTCTGGTATTTGTATTAAATGTTAAGAGATTCCTCTTCAGTTCCAAATCAGTTCCAATAGATCAGTAATGAACAGAACCAGCTACATCCAGCAAAAAGAACACTGGAAAATGAGTGTGGGCTACAACATAGCATTTATACTCTTTCTGTTATTGTTTGCTTGCATTTTTGCTTTTCTTCTAGATTATTTTTACCTTCTTTCTAAATCTGATTTTTCTTGTGCAACAAGATAACTGTATAAATATGTATACATATATTATATTTAACATATATTTTAACATATTTAACATGTATGGGACTACCTACCCTCTAGGGGAGGGTGGAGGGAAGGAGGAGAAAAGTTGGAACAGAAGTTTTTGCAAGGGTCAATGTTGAAAAATTACTCATGCATATATTTTATCAATAAAAAGCTATAATAAAAAAAGAAAAAAAAGAGATTCCTCTTCTTTTAATCTGGGCCTACAAGAAGAGGAATTATAGTCCATGACCTGCTTTATCTAGAATCTATAGCAATATTGTTGATCTATACCTGTATGGGGAAAACTGGGAGGCATTTCATAGAGTACAACTTGATGCTCCTCCCTTTGATCCAGGGTTTGGGACTTCAATTCAACTTCTCCATTCTGTTTTTTGTTTTTGACAAGGTTCATTTGGTTCCAGTTGTCCCTTCATGTTCCAACACAGGACTTTTTATGGTCTGCTAATAGTTTGAGTTGGTTTTTACCTGACCCAGATGGTCATCCAAAGCAGGACCTCTGCTGGGAATGGCATTTCCAGTATTCCATTATGTGTTACATTTCCCTTTCTTTATAAGGTGTGCCCACATCGCGAGAGATTCTGGTCCATCTCCTGCCTTCTACAAAATCTAAAGGCATATCTCTGATCTAAATCTATTTGGATCTCCATCCAGGACATCCCTTTCAGGTAAGCTTGATATCCCTTGGTTTCACCTTGAACTTCTCAGTTGGGTTTCTTGTTTTCCATTGCACTGTTTTCTATCTGGGGCTTTATGCTGGGGAATGTTGGGCCTAGTTATTAGTGTGGTGTTGCCTGCTGGACTCTCCAAGGCCTGCAGAAGCTTTGAGCATGTCAGGAATATGAACTCCAGGCCAATGCAGGACCCCCTGCTGGCAACTACTGTCCCATGGGTGATGAAAGTGTTCCCTTCTCTTTCCATAGGCCATAGTGTCAGAGATTCAGGTGCATATCCTGCTTGCTGGCATTTCTAAAGCAATCTGCATGGTCAATATGAAGGTGGGGAGGTTCGTGCAAGACCACTAGAATTCATTCTTATTTACCTTGCTGCAATCAAAGTCTTCCAAATCAGATTTCCTGTTGGCCATTCCACTCTTCTTTACCTGGAGATTTTTCATGGTCCATTTAGACCTAGTTCATCCTCCCCTTTTAGGGCAGGCTACTTTTTAATGGGTGGAGAGTGTTTGTGGATCTGCTTCCTCCAAACCAGATCAAAGGTCTGTGTGGTCCCTTGCTGTGAATGCTAGTTCCAGGGCTGTGTTAAATGTTAGAGATTTCTCTTCTCTGCCCTTGGGTTCCCATGATGGAGGTTTTGGTTTATGTCCTGCTTCCTAGGCAATAGATAACAAAATATTTCATTCAATTCTTTGTGGCTAGACCTGTGTCCATGGTGCTGAGTCCACCTTGATGCTCAGGTCTTTGATCAAGAGCTATTGAGTTGGTTTCTCCTTGTCCATTACCCAATTTTTCCTACTGGAGCATTCTAAGGGACATATCGGTCCGACTTCTTTCAGTTCTTTTTCTGTTTCTGGACCATACAAGGTCTCCAGACTGTTTAAGTTCCATTTCCAGGAAGGCTTCCCTCCAGTCCAGTACTGCCCCCCCCCCCCCCCCCCCCCCGTGAATGACTGCCCTGTGGTGGCATTAAGTTTGAAGAAATTCCCCTTCTCTTAACCTGGGCTTCTGTGAAAAGGAATTCTGGTCCATAATTTTTATCCAGAGTTGATAGCAATATCTTTGATCTGCTTCTTTATGGCGAGTATTGGGAGGTATCATATGGAGGCCAGTTTGATGCTCTTTGCTTTCATTCACCATTAGTGAACTGACTTTCACCTTGTCCATTATCCTATTTTTTTTTAAACATGGAGCAATATGTTGATGCCATTTGGTTCTAGTTCTTTCTCCCTCTTTCACCATAGGACTGTCCATGGTCTGCTGACTGTGTTTGGATTGTCCAAAGCAGTACCCTGGTGGGAAATCCTGTTTGATAGTTGGTGGATGTGTTCCATGTTTCCTTTCTCTTTCCCTCAAGAAATAGGATCAGAGATTTGGGTGCATATTCTTCTTTCTAGCATTTAAAGGGAATCTTTATGACCAATATGAAGGCAGGAAGATTTGAGAAGGCTGCTAGCACACATTGTGATGTGGCTTATTGCAATCAATATCTTCAAAATGGGATTTCTGGCTGTCCATTCCACTTCCTTATCTAGAGCTTCCTCATGGTACATACAGGCCTACTACTTCCTCCCCTTTTAGGCCAGTGTAATTTTTTATGCCTGAAGAATGTTTGCACATCTGGTTCCGAGAATCCAGAATACTAAGATATGGAAAAGTGATCTGAACTATGAGGCCACAGAAGCCTGGCCATTTGGACCATGAGGCCACAGAAGCCAGGCCAACTAGAACATCAGGCCACAAAACCCGGGCCAACTAGAACAACTAACCATGGAAGCCCAGCCATCCAGAACATCTAACCACAGAAACCTGGGCCAAGTAGAACACCTGGCTGTGGAACCTGGGCCATCTAGAACACCAGGCCACAGAAACCAGGCTAACTAGAACACCAGGCCACAAGAGTTGGGTCAACTAGAACACCTAACCACCAAAGTGGGTCCATCTAGAACACCAAACTACAAAAGCCTGGCTAACTAGACATTTGGCATAGAACCCAGGCCATTTAAAACACCAGGTCACAGAAGCCAGGCCAACTTGCCACAAGAGCTGGGCTAACTAGAACACCAAGATGTAGAAGATCTGTAATCTAGAACACCAAAGACACGGAATAACAGCAATCTGGAGCACCAAGACACGGTACAGTGAATGATCTAGAACGTTTAAGAAGTGGGAATGGGTGATCTAAATCACCAAAACTAGGGAAACATATGATCTAGAACACTAAGATATTGAAAAGTGATCTGGACCATAAAACCATGGAAGCTGGGCCATTTAGACCATGAGGACATGGAAGTTGAGCCATCTAGAATGCCAGGCCACAGTAGTCGAGGCCACGGAAGCCATACCACACAGGGCACCAAGACAGGGACAACAGGTCACCTAAAACACTAAGATGGGGATAGTGGGTGATCTAGAACACCAAGACATGGGACAGTGGGTGATTTAGAACATCAAGAGTGGGGGGGGGAGTAGTTGATCTAGAACGCCACAGGGGATAATGGGTGATCTAGAACACTAAGATGTAGGGAAGTGTTCTAGATCACGAGACCACAGAAGTTGTGCCACCTAGGACACTAGGATGGGGACAATGGACCACTTAGGACACCAAGATGGGCATAACAGACCACTTAGGACACCAAGATATAGGACAACAGGCAATCTGAAACACCAAGACAGGGGACAATGGATACTTAGCTTGTTTTTATGGCTTGGCATCTAAATTACCCTGTGTTCCATGTCATGGCTTTCTAAATAGCCTGGTAGTTTGCTCGGTTTCTGTGGTGTAGATTTCTATATAGCCCAGGTTCCAGGTCTTGGTGGGCTAGTTAACCTGGTTTCCATGGCTTGGCACCCAAGTTACGCCGTGGTCTGTAGCATGGCTTTCTAGATAGCCTGAGTTCTGGGGCTTTGTATGCTAGTTTGCCTGGTGTCCATGACATGGCTTTCTAGATAGCCAATTGCTAAAACTTGGTGTGCTAGTTATCCCAGTTTCTGTGGTGAGTTTTTCTAGATAGCCTGGCTTCTGGGCTTGGTGTGCTAGTTAGCCCAGTTTCTGTGGTATGGCTTTCTGGATAGTCCAGTTTCCATGGCTTGGCATTTTAGTTAGCTTGGGTTCTGTGGTATAACTTTCTAGATAGCCCAGTTTCCATCATGAGGGTTTC